>NC_092873.1:491437081-491489581 GCF_028372415.1 Notamacropus eugenii
TGAGCCTTGGTTCCTGTTTTGCATATTCATGCATAGATTTGCATGTCAAATTAAAGTCGCTCTAATTCCAAGAATGTAAGATAAAACTTAATCATGTACTTAAATCCAAATATTTAGAGTTAGACTGATTGAAATACATGATAGACTTTTTTTTTTCTGAGGGTAGAGAGGGAAGACTGTGATTAGAAGGATTGGACATTCCTTTGGATAGATGTTTAGAAGTTAAGAAAAGGATTTTCTGCTTATTCTCCACCCTCACTCCCCCTATCCAGACTTTGATTTTGAAAATCTATTGAGATCTATAGGATGGGCAAGATAATTTCCATTAACTTGAATGTCAGAGGAGAGGCAGAGTGGTATATTACACAGAGAGCCAATCTACTAGTCAGGAAGACCTGAGTTCAAGGCTTCCCTCTGACACACATACTAGCAGTCTACATGAGTTACTTAATGAGTTAACTTCTCAGTGCCCCTAAGATTATGAGCAGTAGATGAATTATATGTTCCATATTGAGAGCTCTACAGGCCCCTACACTTACCCTTACCCTAATTTAAGAGAATTATGCCATTGTAGAGTTGTTTTATGGACAGAATCATCTTCAAAGCTAGAAGAACTGAAGTTCAAGTATTACTTCTGATACATCCTGCCTGTACAACACTAAGCAAGTTACTCAACCTCTCAGTGCTCCAGGCAGCTCTCTGACTATGAGTTGCCAAGAAGGGGCCTACTTGTATTGGCAGAATGAGTTTCTGTACTTGATATTTCTCCATACCAGGGAAATCAAAGATCCTATCCCTATTCTTATTTCATCTCTAACATGTCTCCTAAAATGGAGACAATTGCTAATCATATGTCTTAAAATTTTCATCCAAAATATGAATGAAAAATGGAGGATATTTAGTTTGGAGAAAATGGAAAGGGAAGTAGGCCATAAGAGCAACCTTGAAGTGCTTGAATAGGCATTGTGATGAAGAAGGATTTAGACTTATACTATTTGACCCCACAGGGGAACCTAGAACCAATGAAGGGAATTCAAAGAGGAAGATTTCATATCTAGTTAAGGAGGTACTTGAAGGCACCAAGACTCACTTAGGGTGAGGCATGTGTGTTTATGCGTGTGTGTGTATGTGTATTTTTATATGTTGTGGAATGTTTTGAAATACAACCTTAAAAGACTGCCAACTCATACAAATGTGATTGTGTATACAGTTTAGCAATGCAAGCAATTTTCATTACTCCTTTCTTTTGTTTCTCCATCCATTCAATATTTCTTGGGAATCTTGCAGGATAAAGAGTCACATGGTGCAATGTTTCCTCTGAGTCAATGAAGAAAATAGGGAGCAGATAGAGTTCACCCTCATATTTTCCAGAGAATTCTGAAGCAACTGAAAAAAAAGGTAGGAAGGGTTGAAAACTACGTGGCACAGAGTTTGATCATGGGCCTTAGAGTCAGGAAGTTCTGAGTTCAAATCCAGCCATAGATATTTACTAGTTATAGGCACCTAAACAAGTCATTTAAGCTCTATCAGGACAAAATTGTGATCATAATAGCAGCTATCTAACAGGCTTCTTATGAGGATAAAAATGAGGTAATATTTAGAAGGGGCTTTTTAAATTCAGGCCATTTTTATTTACCTAGATCTTTTTTTCACCTAAGTGCTTTAATTTTGAAAATTTAATCAACTGCTTTGTATGGATTAGAATTGGCATTGTGTGTCCCTAAAATTAATTTACACTCTGATTATGAGAATTCTGCTATGAATTTATCCAACTTATGTAAGCTGGAAATAGGAGGTTATAACACTGATTACCCTGATTCCCCTATCTCCTGAAGGCCAGGTAGGTTATTAGATTGAGATGCAAATCCTTTGAAGACAGAACTCCATAGAAGGACAATACAGTGTTGGCATATTCTAACTGTCACATCCCAACTCTTCATCTGTTAAGTGAACTATTCCAGGGATTGCTCCTCTATCCAGATTGATTAAAATTCCCAAACCCCAAAGTTTCCTTTTCCAGGTTAAAAATGCAGCACAATGCCATCTCCTAGTACACCCTTCCACACCCTGATGAGTCCAAGGTTTTCTGGCTTCTCAGAGCTTTCATGCTGGCCTGACTGGCTCTCTCATGCCACCTGAAATATTGCCTCCTAGGTTGTCATGGCTTGAACTTGCAGGTCTTGTGAGGATCACCCTGACACCTGAATCTGCGGAAGATAATACAGAAGAGAACTAACAGAAGCTAGTAAGCCATGGTGAAAAGAAGGAGCAGGGGAAGGAAGTTCATCCAGTTTTATCGGTTCAGTTCATGGTACCCATCCTGTGAGTGAATATGGGAGTAGACAATAGTGGGGGAAAAAAGTGGCTAACTGAGTCTCATCAATTTTAAAGACATAGGCAAAACCATCCAAGGGGGCTAACCCTACCCATGTGATAAGAGACTCAGAAACCTACACATCAGGCAATTTAAACAAGCTCCACAGGCACCTCAAGCATGCCTCTATGTCAGGCAACCTTGGAATGCCTAGATATATCCCAATTGCCAGAGTATTTCCAAAATTTGACCGTCCCTAGGATTTACTTTGACATTTTGGGCTTTAAATTTTCTCTGATGACCTTCATATGCTTTAGTTTTCTAGATCAAAGATATTAGACAAGGGTCACCTGACTCAATTATCTACAAAAAATATAACTGTGCTGTAAATTTTAATTGAGATTTGTGCTTGGAAAGTGTGAAATGTCATTTTCAGCACCATGTCGAATATGAGCTTTGTTGTTTCTAATCCATCAATTCTTTGAACCACATGTAGAGATGGAAGTCCCCCTTCATTTCCTCACTATGGATCTGAGCCCTGCATGGCTTCAAAGAGGCCAGTTTGATCGCCCCCTCAATTAAATACATATGCAGTATCAAATATAGATGAGAATCTGAAAAAAAAAAAAAGAAAACATGTTCTCTTAGTCCAAGGGCAAAGGTTGCAGATTCAAAGACAATGTACTGTACATATGTTATTTATATGCCCCCATTTTACCTATTCCTCAATGAAAAACATCTTGCTACCATGGCAACTGCCACATTGCCTGCTATCTCTGAGCATACTACATCATTGTACTAGACATACAGAGAGACATTCACATCCATAAGTCATCCCCATGTCTGTCATTTGAACAAAGTTTAGAGAAGAATAATGGATCTGTATTAGTTGCCCTGTTTTTCTTTAATTTTTTTTTATTGTATTCTAGAACTATTCAGTTCTGCCTGAGCAATTTTCTTGTTCATTTTTAACCTGGAAAAGGAAACTTTGGGGTTTGGGAATTTTAATCAATCTGGATAGAGGAGCAATCCCTGGAATAGTTCACTTAACAGATGAAGAGTTGGGATGTGACAGTTAGAATATGCCAACACTGTATTGTCCTTCTATGGAGTTCTCTCTTCAAAGGACTTGCATCTCAATCTAATAAAATTTTCTGTTGAAAATATTTTGTTTTTATCCTATACCAGAAGGGGTAGAGTCTCCATTGAGGTCTTTGATTTAGAGACTTTGATGCAGCATCGTATAATGGAAAGAATACTAAATTTATAATCAAAGGACCTGGGTTCAAATCCCAACTATTCCTCTCCCTACCTGTTTGACCTTGGAGAAGTTAGTTAGTTTTATTAGACTTCATTTTCTTCATCTGTAAAATGAGGGGTCAAAACTTGGTGACCTGTAGTAATGATTATTATAGCTAGCATTTATATATAGTTTTAAGTTTTACAAAGCACTTTGCATCTCTCATCTCATTTATAATTCCAACAACTGTGGGAACAAGGTACTATCTGATTTTATAGTTAAGGAAACTGAGGCAAGCAGGTTGAATGACTTGCCCAGAGTCACACAGATATTAAGAGTCTAAGGCTGGATTTGAACTTGGATATTGTCAAGTCTGGGTTCAACATACTATGCACAGTGTCATCTGGGTGCTTTAGAAGATCTCTTCCTGCTCTGAAAATATGATATAGCCATATTACAAAATTTGTCTGGTTTTCAAGTTCTAGGACTAAGCTTGATAACATCTTAGACCTATCCTATGCTTTTGTGTGGATGGGCAAGATCAGTGTTCCACATCTATGGCATCTTCCTTCTTCCCACAGCTCTCAGTGCCAAGTTCCAATATCACCATTTCTGTGACCTCTGGGTAAAATAATTCTGCTGGTTGCCATAGGTACCTCAGGCATCATCAGTCACTCTGGCACCTCTCAGTGACTTGAGAGCCAGGAAGAGGACTATTTGTTTAGTGGGATATTTTTAAAATATGGGTGGAAGGGAGAATAGAGAGGTTTACAAATACTAACACAATCATAATAATAAAATGAGCTTAGCTTATGAAATATTTTGGATTCCGTAGGACAAATTGGAAGAGAGGATCTCATTATTCATGTTGCCTGATCATCCTGAATTTTTTCTCATTGGTTCTCTCCATTATAAATTCAAAACAATCATACTCACAGTGGTAACTAGACTTGAGCCAGAGAAAAGTGTGTTCATGATGGATGACTGTGGAGTAATTTTGCTTTAACATCTGAAATTTTTACAGGCATACAGGACATTTTCCTACCACGAGGCAAAGATGAGTTAGATCAGCAAAGAGGCATGATGGGACCCAAGGATCCCCTTTATTCCCTTTCCACAGCCCAAGAGACCCCCAAGTCTGACATGATGCTTTGGTTTGTAATATGCAGTAAAAATTGATGCCCACAATCACTAACAGTGGAACATCTGCTTGCCTAGGCTGTCATTTTCTATAAATTAAAATTTGAAAACTCCATTAATGCCACATTAAGATACAAATGTCAGAATACAGAAATCCAGAAATGCAAGAGTTGGGGGAGTCTCACAGCACTACTCCTGATAAAGGGGTTTACTCTTTTTTGAAAATGTACAGCACAGATGTAGTATTTTGCTCTACATTTCTTCCTTTTTAGTGTATATAAATTTGTGACCTCAGCACTGTAATAACAGACCGATTTTCTTTCAAATTCCTTGATTTTAGTCTTACTTTTTCTTTTATTTTTCCAAAAAAAGAAAGCAATCTCTTTTTTAGACAAAAGCCATTGACTACCCAAGTTCAGAGTAGCCTCAAACCACAGTATATAACCCTGGCTGAGCCTCATCATTTTTGAAACATTAAAACATTAAACAGAGATCATTTTCTCTAAATACAGTAGAAATTCAGTTTCAGTCATTTACTAAAATTATTTTTTTTAATCCTGTACATAGTTATTTTGAAGAATGCTTCCAGGATGCTTGATAGATCATGTATAAAGGATTCATGGAGAAACATGGCCACAAAACACACAGGATGAGAAGGCATAGATGGACTGCATTTCACACCAATGGAAGGTGTGAATGCATGACCGTAATGAAGGCAAAGATAATTCTATAGTCACAGAGCAGGGGAGTGGAATGAAATATGCAGCTGACTCAAGCAAAAACAGGAAAGGAAACAAAGTTGATCACCCCTTTTATTTTCTGAAGAAAGTATCATTTTGATGTTAACCATCTCAGTTACACCCAGATATCAGGACTTTACTTGCACAGAGAACCCATATTAGCTGTGAAACTCCATGGTGAGGTGGGAAACATCTCAATTTTCAGAATTCCTTTGGTTCCCAGGGATGTATGTTCACAAAAAATCCACAATGATTCTAAAAACAAATATATATCTAAGAATCATTCCAAATGCTCTTGAGATGTTACCTGGGTGCCATTACTTTGTCTATTTGCTTTTTCATTATTATACTTACATATTCACACTTCATTGTTGTCTTTTGGTCAACATACATGGAAAAAATATTCATATTAAATCCTCAAAAACACAAATCTGAAAGACCAAGGAGCTATCTCTACTAGTCCATCCAAGGATTCCACTGATAACTGCAAAGAGGTGGACCTTAGATTAGAATCACATTGACAAAATTGAGGGTAATTTTCTAAAAGTTGTGTTTGCAAAATTTAAAATTAAAGACACTTCACAACCTCACATAGGGATTTCAATTCTTTATATACACACATACTTTGGGCAACTTCTCTACAAATATTTGCCAAATGGATTATCCAGGCCATGCACTCAAATATTTGGGTGAATCTTCAGTATTTTATGACTGTGAAAACCAAGGGCATTGCTAGAAGTGCATACAGTTAGTGATCAGCTAATAATGAGGATGTGTACAGTTTGGGAGGTTAATGAGTGCTAACTGCTCTAAAGACTACAATTAAGCAAAAGTTTTCCATCTACCCCTAGCAGAAATCTCCCGTTAATTCTGCCGGCAAGTCATTGATTGCCCATTATTGAGTCAAAACATATAAGGCTTGACAGATGGCTTAATGTCACAAAGTTATTGTGCTCATATAACAAGATTTTTATTACTTCAGATTCAGATGCAAAGGGAAAGAGCTGTGAATAATAAGTATAAAGCAAAATCATGTATATTAGATTGGGCTGTTCTCCAATATCAAAAATATGGAGCAGAGAGCTTTAAGTGAAAGCTTTGGAAGAGTCTCTGAATCAGTTCTGAATACATAAGAACCAAATAAGCCCTTAATGTGTAAAATAAAATGAACTGTATAAAAACCATTCTTTGTGAGTGACCTTGAGGAGATCATTGAACCACTCAGATGAAAGTTTCTGTCTCTTGAACTACAGTGCAGGACTAATTTGAGAACTGAGTCATTACTGAAAGCTCTTTGAGTTCATTGAGAATAGGAAAAGGGAAACATGAAAAGATTTTTTCTTCTTTGTGTCTAAATTTGCTTAAAAGAAAAGAAAATAATAGGTTGACTTCTAGCATTGTTGTCATGTTTGGATATTACCAAGTTACATGATTGATTGCTTTCTTTGTGACCAGTCCATTAATTGATTTAAACCATGGAAAATAGGTTCCAGATATCTAGCAACTGCACAAATAATGTCAAATTATTAATTTTTTATACCAAAGAATGTATCAATTCATGTTACAGAGAGGAGGGAGAGCTAACAAAGGAGCCAAAAAGGCCTGGGTTCAAGTGTTGACTTTGACATCCTGGCTAAGTAAACCTAGGCTATTACCTGCTGGAAGTGCTGATCTGAATTGCAGAATCACAGGTCTACTCTATGCATTTTATTTCAACATAGCAGCATTCCTTGAACAGATGACAAAAATGTTGGTTTTTAGAGTCAAAGACAGATCAGACTTCAAGACTCTATTCTTAGCCTGGAGTCCATGGGCACCATGTTCATATAGATTTCAGGGGATCCTTGAAGTTGGATAGGAAAATCAATTATACCTGTATTTTCATGAACCTTTGGTTTCTTTTCTAATTTGATGTATTTTAAGTATATGCATTTAAAGTCATGATTCTGAGGAGAGGTCAATCAACTTTACCAGACTATCGTGGAACTTCATGATATAAAAATAATAATAACTCCTCCTCTGAAAAGAGTCCAGAATAAGCAAATGACCCAACTACACCAGGCTAAAGGGAAACATCTGGAGGACTCCAAAAAAAGGACTTCCAAGAGCTATCAGGTAACCCTTTGCCACATGTGGTCTTCAAGTTGAGCCCACTTCTCCCTAGATACTTTATGGATTTTTTGGAGATAATGTCACAGGGTTTTGTGGGGCGCAGTTTTGAAGCATTGTTTTCTTTAGAACCACAGCAAATTCCTCCTTTTAAAAAGTTAATGATGTCATTAACAATCAGTGGAGAGAGGGATGCACGCTAACCTCACCACCGCCAAGCAGCTCTGAAGGTAGGCACACCTTCCATGTTCTCGTCTACCTCATGAGTACAAGTGGGAGGTGGCATAAAAGTCTCAGTACATGTTTTATGCTAGTGGTGTCAAACCCAAATAGAAACATATCCCTGCAGGCATATAACTTAGAGAAACACAAATGAACATTATCTACGCTGTATCATATTTGTATTTGTTTTATTAAATATTCACCTGTATGTTTTAATCTGTTTCAGCCTCACTTGGGAGTGTTGAGGGAATGTTGGAAAGTTAATATATCCTTCCAATCACATGTTTCACACTACCCCAGACTAAAATAAAAGCACTGAATTTCAGAGTTTGAAGGGACTCCAGTGATCATATATTCCAGCCTATAACCAAACATGAATTCTCACAACAACTAACCTGAGAAACGGTCTTCGAACTCATTCTTAAATACTTCCAATGAGGGGAAATCGACACCCCCACTTTGGGAAAGATGTAATTGCTGGAAAGTTTTCCTTCCATTAAGCCTAAATTTCTCTTTATGTAACTTCTTGATATTATTCATGGTTTTGCATTCTATGGTCATGTAGGATATATCTAATTCCTCTTCCGTGACTGCCCTTCAAACACTTGAACAGTTATTATATCTTGTTATTATATCTAATATTATGATTATAAAAGTTATTATGTAAGTTATGTCTAAACATTTCCAGTTTCTTCATTTGATCCTTCTATGGAAAGAATCTGCAGACCTTCAAGCCTCCAGACCATCCTCCTCTGGAAAAACTCCTTCAGGAAAAGTACCGTTTAGTCTTTCTTTGTGCTTTTACTTTGTGGACCTCTACACTAACCTACAGCATCAGTCTCACCTTGGAACATTCTTCCTTTATTCTGGCTCCCTTTTCCCATTGTTGAGTTTCTCTAGAGGCCTCCTTTTTGGGGAAGGGCCTAAGCTTGCTACTTTCATTTCCCAAAGGGTTCTTCTTCTGACTTTTTGAACTTCAGCACCATGTTCTTAGTGAATTCCTTCACCCACTCTATTATTTTTCAGCTGCTTTGTATGTCTTGCCTTTGTTCATTCAAGTGTGATTTCCTTGAAGGAGAGGAATGTCTTACTTTTAGTTTGTATTTGTATCCATAGTGCCTAGCACAGTGCCTTGCAAATAATAAATACCTAATAAATACTTGTTGACTTAATTTAGCAATGACCTTCCTAAAAATGGTGCCCAAAACTAAGTACAATGCTCCAGATGTGTCTGACAAGGGCAAAATACGATGGAATTAATATCTTGATGTGATTTGACCTTCCTGGAAGTGGATCCCATTTCCTTCCATCACTTCTCTCTTCCTTACTCCTCAGCAAGCACTAAAGGTATGGGAGGGTTAAGAAAACAGTAGCTCTCCTTTATTATTTTGCCTAACATTTTTACAGTGTAATTATTATTTTTGAGGTAGCCAGAGGATGGACAGTGGCAAAAATTTTAGATTTGGAATCAAAGGATTTGAGTTTGTTATTTATGATCCGTGGTACTGTGGGTAACTCTTTGATCTTAAATTTATCTTCCTATTAGATAAGGGGCTTTTACATTAGGTAATCCTTGAAGCTCCTTTGAATTCTAAAAACAATTATTTTTTATAATGTATCTGACTTCCTTTATTGGTAAAAATGGAGCCCTCATCACAACCTGCCTTTTTTCATAGAAAAAAGTCAGATCCAACTAGTTTGGAGTAATTGCCCCAGGTCACATAACTATACCATAGCTCCTGGACTGGTAGTTTTTACTTGAGTTTGTACTATGGTGTCTGAATACTTGAGTTAAAGGGTGAGTGCTCAGATTCTTCACATGTAAAATGAGAGGGTGGATTTGTAAAATAAAAGGCAGCAGGATATAATGCTGAAGTCCTAAATCTGGCTTCAGAAAGGCAGAGGTTTGATTCCTACCTCAGATACATACTAGGTGAATGACTCTGGGCAAGTCACTTATGTTCTGTGAGAATCAGTTTTCTCCTCCAATTCTAAATCTATGATATTTTGATGGGATGTTATTCAAGGTCTTTTCCAGGTTTAAATTTTATGATTTCCTATAAGTAATTTCTTTTTATCAAATTAAAATACTTCCACTCTCAGTTTAGCTAGGTTGTTTAGAGGGTAGAGTTCTGGAGGTACCCAGTGATCCTCGGCAAATAATTGAAACTCTCAGTCTCAGTTTTCTCATCTATAAAATGGAGATAATAATGCTAACCTACCTTCCAGACTGTCTGTGCTGATCAAAGAGATTAGGTATAACACTGCTAACTTTTAAGTGCTGTATAGATCCTCACTAATTTTACTATAGATAAACTGCTTGGGAGCTTCCACAAATGAGAAAAACAGAGAGAAAGTGGGTAGTGATGAAAAAGAAAATGCCAGAAGACACATTTTGGCTTTGTAGATCCAAGTTATTTCTTTGTTCCCATAGAATATCCACCTCTTGTAAATATTGTTTTCTCGATTTGCGTTGCTGGGGAGTTGAAGATGTTCCAATCCAACATCTGGAGTTTGCCCTAGAGTTATACCTCTCTTTGTCTGACACCATCTTATCCCCAATACTCCAAGGGTGGAGGGAAGCAAACTTTTGCCTTTTTTTTTTTGAGGCCAGTTGTTGCCTGTTCTGAGTATGGAGGTAGCAATATCACTTTCTTATACTGCGGTTCTTTTTATAAGACTTAGCCATGATCTTTACCCTGGACTTCCTCTCAAGTCATCTCCCAGTTGACACTGTGAATCAGACACAAAGTAAGGGAAATAGGCTGAATGCATGGAAGAAAATGGTTTTCCTGGTCAGAACAGACATGTGAAAGCTTTCCGAACTTCCTTCCCAACTCTTGGGCTTTTTTGATGATTGGTAGAGCGTGGGGAGTGGAAACAGATGCTATCAGATCTCCAGTTTTTTTGGCTCAGGATAAAGCGAGCAAAGGCTAACGCAGTCATACTGTTTTGCAAACTGCCATACACAGTTCATCTTTCCAAAACACATTTGGGGAGTAGGGAAAATTGTCAGGGCTCGATGACACTGTGAATGTCTCCAACTACCTCTCCTTTGCAGGGCACAGGGAGGAGACAGGAGCAAACTCACTGGTGGCTCAGTCTGCAGTTGGGCACAGTCAGTGCTCCAGACTCTTCCTGGCAGCTTCTTTGAAACTCCCTTTCTGTGGATGGAAAATCTGCAGACACAATGCACAGTGCTTCCATGGGGCCTTAAAGAGCAACTTCTACCCCTCCTGGCAAAAGGGAGCAGCCTGAAAGCAAGCACTGAAGCCAGTGAATGCTGAGTTGCTTTTCAGTCCTGCCCTTGCTGTCTCCTGTGTCCTTGAATGAGGTTTTTCTCCCATTTCTTTGTCTTAGTTTCTCCATAGGTAGAAGCATTGTAAAACTGGAATATGATTCACTGCTGCTTATCTCCTAGAGGGGTGGTGTGAATGTTTGGTTAATACATTACAAGAGAGAGTCCCTTATTAATTAAGACTCCTTTGAGGCTGATAAACATTCTTATTACATCCATGATAGACAGAATTGGCTGGTAGCTGTCATGTGCTGGATCAGTAAATTTATAATGTCAGCATTTAGGAGTTACTTGGTACTAAAGGAGATGTTTCCAAACAATCTCCGTGAAGATACCAAAACTCTGAGGTGCTATGGCTTGAAAATTTATAAGAAGGTAGGGGACAATATCGTTCCTTAAGTGGTTTCAGACAGAATGTACACATGATTTTGGAAGCTAGGCTGGGCCACTAAGTCAATCAATCAATCAATCAATTAGCATTTATAAGGCATCTACTATGGTAATCTTTGAAGCTCAAACATAACTTGCTAAGATAAGTTAAGCCTTCCCTCATTCTCCCAAATGCTAGTGCCCCCTAATTATTCTGTTATTATATCTGATATATCTAATCTATATATACTTATATGCTATGGGGAAAACTTGTCTCCCACTACAAAATGCAAAATCCCTGAAAGCAAATATTATTTTCTCCTTCTTTCCACCCCTCCCTCCTTCCTTCTTTCTTCCCTCCTCTTATTCTTCCTCCCTCCCTCCTTCTCTCTTTCTTTCTTTTTCTTCCTTCTTTCCTTTCTTCCTTCCCTACCTCCTTATATTCATCCTTTCTTTCCTTCCTTCTCTCCCTTTCTTCCTCCCTTCCTCCTTTCTTTCTCTTTCTCCCTTTCTTTCTTTCTTTTTTCTTTCTTTCTCTCCTTCCTTCCTTTTTCCTTCCCTACCTCCTTACATTCATCCTTTCTTTCCTTCCTTCTTCCCCTCCTTTCAGTATTCCCACAAATACTATAATACATACAGAGGACAGGAAGATAAACAAATGAAATAATTCCTGGCCTCAAGAAATTCAGATTCGACCTAGGAAATAAGTGCACAAACTATATCTGTGAGTAATTGTCCCATTTACCCTTTTTTCCCACTGCTATCTAGAGGCCCTTTGCTAAGCAACTCCTGACCTCTGACCTTCTGACAATGATTTCCCAAGAGCCTTAAGTTAGACCTATTTTTACTAGTCTTGGACAACAATCCTCTTTTCTCTCTCAATGAGTAAAAGAAGTCCTATAGAGAGCCACTAAGATCTGATAATGCACGATTTAGTTATCGTCAAAAAAACAAAGTATCAGACATTCAAAGCCTTGTGACTTCAATTTCCCTTGAAAGGAAGTCATGTCTGTGAAAGATAAAGCCTCTTTAGGATGTTATCCAAGTGTACACATACCAGAGATAGAAGAGTTTACTCTCTAGGTTCTAAACATTTTGTCTTCTATAGGCCTGTATTCTATGCTGCTCACTTCTCATTGGTTCCCAGTGAATGAAAACTGAAGTTGATAGGATGCTAAGATATTGAAGGCACTTCAGAGATCATCAGTCTACCCCATTCCTCATTTCCTAGATGAGGAAAATGAAGTCCACAGATATTTAGTAATGCTGAAAAACAATGTTCCCTAGGGAGGATCCCAAATGCCAAGAATGCAACCAGGGTATCCTGATTTGTAATCTCAGGTTCCTTCAACTAATCCTTTCCTGATTCCCAAAAGACCTTTGATAGTATTCTCTGTCTGACACTTTGACTTGGGGCCCCTAAAGGCCAAGTCAAACATCTAAAATGCCATTCGCATCAGGATCTTCTGAGCATGGATATCCAGTCATCATTAGAGGCTGGGATGATGGATAGCTACAGGAGTTAAACTGGGAAGGTCAGAAATAAAATAGCAGCTCAGTTCTGAACTGTGGAATCTCATCTAACTCCGCCAGGTGTTAGACCTCCATTCATCACCAAAGTGTTTTGGAATTGCACCAGATCTGGGATTTCATTGGTGTAGGGAACTCCTGTTGAGGAAAAAAGTAACAGAAAAAAACATGCCAACTCCCTTTAGCAACATCAAGCAGCATTTTCTCTGCAATGTACCATCAAAGATAGTTGCCTGGCCAATGTCCTAGGTCTACTTCTTTTTTCCCCTCTGTCCTGTTTCACTTGGTTATCTCTTCAGCTTCTGTGAATTCAATTACCATCTCAATGTAGATGGTTCCCAAATCTCTTGACCCAAAATTAACTTCTCTCTTAATCTTCAATCTCTCATCTCCACTTGTTTATTAGACATCTTAAACTGTGTGGTATCCTGTAGATATCTGACGTACATTACTGTACTAATTTTTTTCCCCCAAATGTTTATCATTATAAAACTTCTTATGACCATAAAGGGTGCCAACATCTTCCTAGGCCCACAGACTCAAAATCTATGTGCCATCTTAACTTAACTCTCTCTGTCTCATCAATCGCTTCCATATCTAATCTGCCAAGCCTTTTCAATTTTACTTTTATAACATCTTTCACATATATATATACATATATATGTGTATATGCATGTATGTATGTATGAATAAATACATACCTACATGCATATATACATACATATGCCCTCTTCATTCCTCTGGAACTGCCACTACCCTCATGCAGATCCTCATAAATCTACTCCTGAACTATTGTAATAGCTAGTTTGTCAACTGTCAAAGTGTTCTTCCTAAAGTGCAGATCTGATGATCTAATACCTTACTCAAGAAACTCTTATGGCTCTCTATTATTTCAAGATTCAAATATAAACCCACTGTTGGGCATTCAAAGGCTTTCTCAATCTAATCTTCCCCTAATTTCCCAGTTTTCTTACATCTAACTTCTGTCCCAATACTCTGGGGTCCATTGACTCTGGCTTCCTTTTTGTATCTACCCAAGACACTTCATCTCCTGACTTCAGGCATTTTGCTGACTGTCTTACTTTCCTGGAATAGTATCATTCCATATCTCCTCATCTTGGAATCACCATATTTGGTCAAATCCTAGCCAAAGTCTCATCCTCTGGGTGAATCCTTTTCTAAACCCCTTTAATGTAAAGCCTTCCCTTTACGATTTATTCTGTATCCACCTTATATATGGTTATTTGTATGTTGCTTCTTAATTTTTATTTGAGAGAAGAGTCTATATGTTGGCTTTTCTTGCATCTTAATGCTTAGCACAGTATCTAGAACATAGTAGTGTCTTGAGAAATTCTTACTGACTGCAACCTTAAAAGGATAAATGTCTTGCCCTGGGCCACATTTCCAGTTTGTGTCAGAAGTGGAACTTGAAAACAAATATTCCTGAATCTTAAGCTGACTTTTTTTTCACTACATCAGATTACTTATCAAAATAGGATTAATTTCATAATGGAACATCTTTGGTCAGTCTGATCACTAATTGTCTAGAGCAAGGGTCACATCAACACAAAATGAGAAGAGGGAATGAAGGTGAGAAGATGTCATGTGTAATTAAAATGCTACCAATGTAAACAAGCTATTGATTTTGATAAATGGCAAATGTCAACAGTAAATATGCTTCTTAGAGATCATTAAGTCTTATGGGTATTTAAGTAAAGTTGAAACAATCATCACAATAAGAAATCAAAAACCAAAACCCTGTGTGTGTGTGTGTGTGTGTGTGTGTGTGTGTATGTGTGTGTGTGTGTTGGGAAGAGGGTGTTTGGAGGTAGAGGGTTAAAAATGGCTTTCCCCCATAACCTCTTGCTCTTCTTGCCAATTGGAAAGACATAGAAGCCAAGAACCACACCAGTTTATAATGTAAACTCATTTGTGAAACAGTTTGGAAGAGAATGGTGTTGTACAAATCTTTTTATTATTACCCAGATGAAAACTAATGGAGAGGAAAAAAGAAGCCTCAATAAAGATAGACCTAAGACCCAATGAACCTCAATCATTCTGAGAGAATTTACAGCTCGATTTGGCAGAAACACAACAAGTGAAAATGACATGAAATGGATTTCTCTGTGTTTCTCATGGCATCTATTCTCTCCATTGGACTCTACTGCTTCAGTATTCCATGTGTCATAGAAGAAAATGCAAATTCTTCTTGAGGTACAGAAGGTAAGCAAGATTGAGACTTACCAAATACAGACAAGAGAAATCTATGCTGGAGGTGACAAATTATTAAAGGCATGAAATGTTTAGTTATCATTTTTGTAATATAATTCAAAGGGAATCCTAAAGAAGAATCTGAAAGGATAAAAAAGTCCTTGAATGATATTATTATCTTACCCTGCCAGAAATGTTGAACAAAACATATCAGCAACTACTTATACTTAGTCCTATTTTCTCTTCCCTACACAGTCTTTACAGGGTCTTCTGGATGAAAATATTAGAAAGAATTAGTCAAAAAGTGGCTATAGTTTTCCATAGATTCCACATATTTGCAGTCACACTATTGAAAAAATTTATGGACAATGCATGCCTCAGGTGATTTCATTTATTATTGATGAGATGATGCTGAATCCATTGAGAAAACAAAGAAAATGTAAAAGTCATCAATTGGTATTGTCATGCGCTTAGAATACCTTCATCAGAATAAATTTCTGACTTTGATAAGCCATTATCAATAAACTTTATGAATCAATGGAAGGAGAAAAATCAGTACAAAGTGGCAATAAAAGGTAGTTACATCAGCCTTGGTACTCAAACTAGTTTATTAGCACCTAGAAGGTCTCAGAGTCTTATTTGTCAGATCTCCAAATAGGCATCCACCATAACCTGCCTTTGTCACTCTCTTTTCTCCCAGAAGTGGGAGGAGATTAGCATTGTTCCTCCTGCCCGGGTTACATATCATTACTGTCTATACTCTCAACTTTTTTGTCTAACATAAACGTGTATTCCTTCCTGATTTTTATAATACCCCCAAAGCACTTTCAGAGAAATGAAAAATAATCACTTAGGGCTGGCTACTCTTAATGTAGCTAGTGAATACTACTGAAGTTCAGAAGGCAAAAGATTTCTGAGAGCTAGGGAATCAGAGAAGGTTCTACGAAGAATATGGAAGTTGAGATGGACGTTGAAGAAAATGGGATGAAGAACATGAAATCAACTAACTCTTATCCCATTCCAGGCTATCGAGAAAGTTCAGAAGCAAAAAAAGTTTCTGAAGCAGAAATACCTACATTGTTAGACATCCATCTAGGCCACTTTGCATGGCTCAGTAAAAAAACAAACAAAAACTAACAAACAAAAGAAACCTTTTATCCTTCCTTGCTATTCTCTGAAATTTTGCATTCAGTTAGGTATATTTTTGCCTTCCTCTTTTCCCTTTCACTTTTGTCCTTTCCTCAGTCAGTTGTAAAGCCTCACCAGACAGATATTTTGCTGTCTTGCTCCTTTTTCTTTTGTTTGATTTCATTTGTTATTTCTTTTTGTTGCTGTTGTTGTTGCTGCCCCCTGTATAATATTACAAATCTTTGTCCATAATTCTTCAGGCACTCTTTCTACCAGATCTAATTCCTTAAATTTATCATCACCTCCACTTCATATTCTTAAGGGATGTTATTTAGGTCATGCTTACATGGTCTTATGGTTTTCCCTAATTTTTGTCCAATTTAAGTCTTAGTTTTGCAGTAAGAAGTTCATGATCTGACCTACAGTCAGGTCCAGATCTTGTTTTAACTGACTGTAAAGAGACGTTCCACTTTTGGCTGGAAAGTATGTAATGAATGTGATTTCTTTGTTAACCATCTGTAGAGTTGCCTTTTGGGTTGTTGCAAAAGTGTTATGACCTAGTGAATTATCTTGACAAAACTCTATTAGTGTCTGTCCTGCTTTATTTCATAATCCATATCAACAATCTCAGATGCTGATGGTACTCCTTTGATGACAGAAAATGAAGAAGAATTATGAAACTTCTTGGTGAGGATGAAAGAGGAGAGTGTAAAAACTGACCTGAAGCTTAACAAACAAAAAAACCTAAGATCTTGGCAACTGGTCCCATCATTTCCTGTCAAATGGAAGAAAAAGAAATGGAAACAGTGTCAGATTTTGTATTCTTGGGCTCAAAGACCACTGCACATGGTGATTGCATCCATGAAATTAAAAGATGGTTTCTCCTTGGAAGGAAAGTTGTAGCAAATCTGGACAGAATACTAAAAAACAGAGACATCACCTTGACACCAAAGGTTCGTATAGTCAAAGCTATGACTTTTCCAGTAGTAATACATGATTGTGAGAGTTGAGCTATAAGGAAAATTGAGCACCTCAGAATCAACACTTCAGAACTGTGGTGCTAGAGAACACCTTTCAGAATCTCTTGGATACCAAGGAGATCAAATCAGTCAATAGTTAAAGAAATTATTCAGTATTCACTGGAAGGTCAGATATTGTAGCTGAACTACTTTGGCCACATAATAAAAAAGTTAGGACTCATTGGAAAGGACTGATGCTGGCAAAAGGAAAAGGTGAGGGCAGAGGATGAAGTGGATAGATAGCATCATGAAAACAACAGACATGAACTAAAACAGACTTTGAGAGACAGTAGAGGAGTGAAGGACCTGACATGCTCTGGTCTATGAGATCACAAAAGAGTCAGACATGACTGAATTAGTGAACAACAAATCCAGGGCACTTCTTACATGTCAAATTGGACAAAAGTGTGCAACTTAAGGCAAAAGCTGCAGCTCTGAAAATATTGTACCTATTCTTACTTATGCACTAAAATTTCTATAGCCTGGGATTACAGAGTTCGAGTTGAATGGTTTGGATCATGTAATGTTTTCATAAACTGAGACAATAACTACTGAAGGAAATCATGTGGAGTGGTCTACTGGGTCTGGTTACACTTGGAAAATACACTTCAGTCGGAGAGGGAAAAGGTACTATGTGAATGCTTTTATAAAAAATCACCATAAGTATCTATAAAGAGACTTTTATTGGCAACATGTATTTCCAAAACATATACTTTCTTAAAATAAAGAGTAAAAGAGTATTGATTTATTTTATTTGCATTTTTTGTATTTATATTTTGTATATATGTATATATATATATACACATACATACAGTATATAATTTGTATTTATATTATAACTTTCAAGATCTGCAAACCAAGAAAGTTCATGTGTCAGAGTCTGAATGGAACTTAAATTCCAGCACTTATTCAGGGAGATGACATAATTGTTCTTTTATTTGCGTTTTGCTTATCCTGGATGTTTTACCTCTAAAATAAAATACGAACTGTTTTCTTTGACTTTTAAAGTCCTTTACCATGTGACCCCAACATACCTCTCTAGTCCGTATTATAGATTATGTCCTTTCTCACACTCCAAGGTCCAGTTCAACTTGACACACAGAGTCCTATTTCCATATTTTTGCACTAGTGGTCCAGCATGTCTAGGATTCACTTCCTCCATTCCTCTGTCTCAGAGAATCTCATTTTGTTCAAGACTGAGCTGAAGCATAACCATGTACATGAAATCTTTGTAGATTTCCTCAATTTATACTGTGTTCTATAACTACCCAATATTTATTCTGCAAATATTTAGTTTGTGTGTATATTATATGTATATATGCATGTATACCCATACATATGTTTTTATGTATGTATATATGTATATGTGTGTGGATACATATGTATGCATAGGTGTGTATATATATACAAATGTAATATAATGTCTCTCCCAGTAGAATGAAAGGCATTACAGAAAGGAATTACAGAAAGTGGATTTTTTTCTAAAATTTGTATTTCCGATACCTAGCACAATGCCTGGCATACAGTAGGTACTTATTAAATACTTGATTGCCATTGAATGAATTATTCTGCTAATGACCATGGGCAAATTTGCCAATTTTCAATACAGTTTAGTCTATACTACATTGTGTCAAGATAACTGGATAAGTAAGAGGATGATGGACTTCTTGGGACAAAGAGCCATGCCCTCCAGGTAAGGTAATGTACATTGAGTCAGCAAAAAAGCAAAACAAAACAAAAGAGAATAGTCAGTGATGTGTGTCTGAGGAGCAGTCTGTCATAGTGGATATGGAGTTAGAACTTGGAGCCAGAAGGACATATGTTCAAGTCACCCTAGTGACCTCAGGCAAGTCACTTAATATCTCAGTCTTCTGGGCAACTCTCTAATAAGTACTATACATTGTAGAGAAGATAGAGGGATTTTCTTTACCTTGTTACTCCCCAAACAATGAAATCATAATTCTAATTTCTATCTCTTGGCCATTCCTAGACGCTGATAATTCCTGTATTTCCCTCATGAAAAGCAAGTTTGTGTTGGTATGAGACCTGTTTAAATATGGCTCAACAAGAAAGAAAAAAAAGGGGAGAAAAAGATAAGATTATTTTCAGCCCTATGGATTACAGTATACTCAACTGGATACTCCTGATTCTGTTGGCCTGCTTGACGTAATAAGTCCTACTAGTAAACCTTTAACCTCTCACATTTTCTATTCAAAGACTGTCAAAGGCAGATGGTGGCAAATGTTATCTTTATTGAATCATGATCCTAAGGACTTTCCCAGAAATAAGCAAGAATTAAAGTACAAAGACTGAGGGGAAGAGATTGGGAGGAAAAATGGTAGAGTCATGAGAGCATTGAGAGCCCCAGCTTGACAGAGAAACTATTTATGTGTATGGGGTTTGAAGTTTGGACCCAGGGGTATGTGGACTATAGAGGCTCTTAAGTAAACCCACCTAGCAACCAAAATAAACATCCAACAACAAAAGAGGAAAAAAAGCCTACTGAGCTTGCCAGCAAAGTTTGTGTGGCTCTTCTGCAGCTGCTTGGCCTGCTTGTTTAAAAGAGGCTGAAGATTTGTCACTCAAACACTCCCAACCAGTCTTCCTGTTTCTCTTACCGAGGCCTGAGGGAGTAATAGCTCAGCAGCTTGGGTATTTTTCTGTGTTATCTATAAGGAGGGTACCTGGCAAATGAAGAAATGGGAAGTGGAGAGTGGGGGAAATTGGAGGCAGGCAGAGAAAGGCTGAGAAAAGAATTACTTTATCCTGTTAAAAAGCAATATTTGAATCTCATCTGGGGTCCTCACTAGAGTTCTAGGGAAACAGGAGTAGAGCCCTACTGAAATGCATGTGAGGTAGTTCATTCAGCTACCCTCTTGTTTTCCCTTGGTTTTTCTTCTCCCTCCTTGGTCACATCTTTTATATCTTCTTACAGTGTATGGCCTATAACCCCCTATTGCTGGTCACTTCCTTCTGAATGGGCCATGCTATGGAAGATAGCAGCTGCTGACCCTTGTTTCCATCACCATGGCATTTGTAACATTTCTGGTTTTTCCCATTCATCTCTTTTGGTCTTTCATGGTCAACTGTAGCTCAGATCCTTATAGCTTCTCTCCTGTACTATGATGATAACCTCTCACTGGTCTCCCTAACTTTAGGCTCTCCTCTCTCCAATTCATCTTTCGCACAGCTGCCAAAATAATGCTTCTAATGTAGAAGTCTGGTTATGAGATTCCCTAGCTTAAAAACTGTTCCTGGCTCCTGATGCTGACAGAATAACATCTAAATATCTCAGGCCAGTGGTCAAGGCCCGTCAAAGTCCGACTAGCCTCGTCTTCTAGTAGTAGTTCATACCATTCACCAACAAAAACCAATATAAACTTTTCAACGTATGAAGGAGAGAAAAGAAGTTTGCATGTGAATCTATGAGGTCCTATTATGGTCCATCATTTCTCTCTTTTAAATAATATTTAATTTTTTTACAATTACATGTAAAGATAAATTTTGACATTCATTTTTTAAAATAAAATTTGGAGTTACAAATTTTCTCCTTCCATTCCTTCATGCCCCCTCCTTTTCTTCACTCTGCATCCCAAAGATGGTAAGCAATTTGATATAGGTTATATATGTGCAGTCATGCAAAACATTTTTATATTAGTAATGTTGTGAAAGAAGAAACCATTTGCAAAAAAAGTAACAATTTGCAAAAGAAAAAAAATGAAAAAAATTACAAAGTGAAAATAGTAAACTTTGATCTGCATTCAGGCTTTACCAGTTCTTTCTCTGGATGTGGATAGCACTTTCCATCTTCAATCTTTTAGAATTGTCTTGGTCATTGTATTGCTGGGAAGAGCCAAGTTAATCATGGTTGATCATTACATTAAACTGCTGTTAGTTACTGTGTACAATGTTCTCCTGGTTTTGCTCACTTCCCTCAGCATCAGTTCATCTAAGTCTTTGCAAGGTTTTCTGAAATCAGCCTGCTCATGATTTCTTATAGCATAATAGTATTCCATTACATTCATATGCCACAGTTCTTCCTCAAGTGATGGACATCCCCTCAATTTCCAATTCTTTGGCACCATAAAAAGAGCTGCTATATATACTTTTTTTGTTTTTTTTTTTTGTTTTTTTATGACCTCTTTGGAATACAGCCCTAGAAGTGGTATTTCTGGGTCAAAGGGTTAAACTATGCCCTTTGGGTATAGTTCCAAATTGTTCTCCAGAGTGATTGGATCAATTCAAACTCCACTAACAGTACACTAGTGTTCCAATGTTTCCACACCCTCTCCAAAATTTATCAGTTTCTTTTTCTGTAATGTTAGGTGTGAACTGGTGAGGACTGGTTCCTCATAGTTGTTTCAATTTGCATTTTTCTAATTAATAGTGATTTAGAACATTTTTTCATATGACTATAGATAGCTTTGATTTCTGCACCTGAAAACCATCTATTAATATCATTTGACCATTTATCAACTGGGGAATGACTTCTATTCTTATAAATTTGACTCAGTTCTCTACATATTTTAGAAATGAGGCTTTTATCAGAGACACTTGCTACAAAAACTGTTTCCCAGCTTTCTGCTTTCCTTCTAGTTCTTCTTGCAGTATTTTGTAATGTCCCATCATTTCCCAACTGAATATGTTCCTGACCTTCCTGAACCCCTGAAACTCATCATTGTTCAAAACAAACTCTGAAACTCTCACCTTAGATCATTTTCCCCGAGTGTAAGACATCATCATGCCCTCCATCCTCTTGTCCTATGTCCCCTTTCAGCTTCCTTTTATGTGATGTCTCTACATCAGACCATGAACTCCTTGAGGACAGTGACTTTCTCATATTATTCTTTGCATGCTCAAAGTTTAGCACAGTGCCTGATACTTAATAAATCCATATTGACTCTGACTGTGATACCCTCTCTATATGTGTACATGTGTATTAAATCAAACTCCATAGTAATGAAATCATCCTGCTTGTCAGGGTTCCTTCTGAACTTTCTGTGCTCAGTTCTATATACACATTTTAATGTTTTGTCAATTCTCTTTATTCCCTCCCTCAATTTTTCTTGCTTTACTTCATAATTACAAAATTACAATTTTACAATAATTACAAATTCATAGTTACAAATCATCTCTTTTCACCCAAATCTCTGTCTCTCTCTGTCTCTCTGTTTCTGCCTTCTCCCCCTGTGCCCATTTCCCTCTGTAACTCTCCCCCTGGTTGTTGTCCTTCATCTTCTAAGAGGACCAAATGACATCACCATTGTAAAGTGAAATTTCAGTGTGTCCAACTGAGACTGATCAGACCAATAAGAGCTCGGAATGCTCTACCACAGGTTGGGCACAGATAGTCTGTGTGAATATTTGGGGTGGATATGCCAAATTTGTGCATCCTGCATTTACTTTGTGCTGTCTCAATTCTGCTTTGCTCAAAAAGCATAGCACCTTTTCTTATCTGGGCACATCATGCCGAGTGGTTCTGTGCCAGGATCTCCCATGTTGCAAATCCAAGGTTCTTGAGAGAGACCTTGAGAGTGTCCTTGTATCACTTCTTCTGGCCACCATGTGATCGCTTGTCCCATGCAAATTCTCCATGAAATAGTCGTTTTGGCAAGCATATATTTTGCATTTGAATAACGTGGCCAGCTGATCAGAGTTGTGCTCTCTGAAGCACAGTTTGAATACTTGGCAGTTCAGCTTGAGCAAGTACTTCAGTGTCTGGTACCTTATCCCGCCAGGTGATCCTCAGAATCTTCCTAAGACAGTTCAAATGGAAGTGATTTCGTTTCCTGACATAGCACTGGTAGACTGTCCATGTTTCACAAGCATATAACAATGAGGTCAGCACAACGGCTCTGTAGACCTTCAATTTGGTAGTCAGTCTAATACCTCTTGTCTAAACCTTTCTTTGGAGCCTCCCAAACACCGAGCTAGCTCTGGCAATGCATGCATCAACCTGTCCCCATAGATAGATTTAGATAGGTATAGCTATGGATAATATATCATTACATAATATATAGCTATCTTTACATCTCCTTGGGAACAAGTCAACAAACATTTTTTAAGTACCTGATTAGTGATAGGGACTGTGCTAAGTGCTAGGGATAGAGAGAAAGGCAAAAGGAATTTCTGCCTTCAAGAAATCTGAAATCTAATGGGGAGTAGGGAGATATGACAATATGCCAACAACCATGTGCAAACAAGACCTACACATATGTATATATACATTATGTATAGGTTTTGTATCTGCAAATGTATGTGCATGTGTTGTGTGTGTGTGTGTGTGTGTGTGTTTGTATGAAATAATTTCAGAATGAAGGCACTAGAATTAAGGAAGACCTGGAAAGACAAAGCAGGTGAGACTTATCTGAAACTCGAAGGTAGCCAGGGAATCTAGGAAGAGGTGAGGAGGGAAAGAATTCTAGGCATAGAGGGCAGTCAGTGAAAGTACCCCACACTAGGAGATTGAGGGCTTCATGTAAGATACAGCAATGAGGCCAGTGTCCCCAGATCACAGACTAAGAGGAGGAGAGTAAGGGGGGAAAGGTCAGAAAAGGAAGAAGTTATCAAGGAATTTAAAATTCAAATGGGGCAGCTAGGTGGTTCAGTGGAAAGAACTCCAGGCCTGGAGTCAGGAGAACTTGAATTCAAATCCCATCTCAAACATTTATTAGCTGTGTGACCCTGGGCAAGTCACTTAACCCTGTTTATCTCAGTTTTCTCACCTGTAAAATGAGCCAGATAAGGACATGACAAATCCCTCTAGTATCTTTGTCAAGAAAACCCCAAATCATGGAGAGCTACACATGAGTAAACGACTGATCTTAGAGGCAATAGAGAGACATTGAAGGTTACTGAATGAGGGCAGTAACCTGGTCAGACTTTAGCCTTAGAAATATCATTTTAATAGCTAGATGAAGGATGAATTGTAATGGAAAGAGAAGAGGCAGTGAGGCTATCCAGAAGACTGTTCGAGTAGTCCATTATATGAAGTGATGAGGGCCTGCATCAGTGATAGTAATGTCAGAAGAGATAAGGACCTATAAGATAAAAAAGTATAGGCAAGCATGCTTGCTCTCTGTTCTAGTTAAAGTGGAATACTATCATGGAATACTATATTGATATATAATACATATCAACTGTTACTGAGTTATTTTCAGTCATGTCTGAAATCAGATTTGAAGTCACAAAGATGAGTCTTCATGACTTCAGGCCCAGTACTCCATCCACCTAGCTGCCCCTGTGTATGTGTGTGGGTGTGTATGTGAGTATGTGTGTATTATGTATGCACATATATATGTATGTATGTGATACATGCATATAGACATATAATACATACACAGTCACACACATATATGTATATATGTGTGTATATATATATATATTCCATGGTTGATTTCTGTTCCCATTCTATGCTTTCTTTCAAATCATACCCATGTCTACAATGAATTACTGACCTTCCTTGAGCAATAATTTCCTTGAGAGAAGAGAAAATTCTAGTTCTACACTTTGACTAAGGAAGACCTGAGTTCCAAACATGCGTCAAACACTTATTAGCTGTTTGATCCTGAGCATGCTATTTATTATCTTAGTGTCCATTTCCTTATTTGTCAAATAAAAGTAGTAATGATACCCATTACCATTAATATCTATAGAAAAGCTGAGTCTGGTGAAAAAGTCCAAAGGTTTAATCAGTAGTGGGCTAAAACTGATCCAAGTGTCTACACCAAATCAGATATTAATGTGGGTGTCCTTTTGGTTGTGGGGTCACCAGGCTGCCTAAGGAAGGAAACAACAACTTCATAAGAAATGGCACAGGGCCAGGAGCCGATGCCTAGGAGTAGTCTAATTGGTTCCTCTACTTCCAGTCAGTGTGAAAAGGGGAGACCCAGTCTCAAAAATAATAATACTTATGCTAATAATAGCACCAACTTTACTGGGTTGTTGTGAGGAGTAAATGAAACAAAATGTGGAAATGGCTTCACAAACCTTAAAGTATCATTAACATTATTGTTATTACATTCATTTTCTAGCAGCTAGCATAACGTCTTACATGTAGTAAATGTATAATAAATATTCGTTAAGTTGAATCAAGAGAGAGATAATAAACAAAGATAGACTTGTGAAGCTTTAATGCTCAGACCCTAATGCTTGACCTTCAAAACTGGATGTGGATTCACTTGGCCCTAAAGATGATTAGACATCCCTTGTGTTTGAAATTCATAACATGAAGTTCTTTAAAACACTAGTTTCCCCAGTACATTTCCATGCATTTGGTCACATACCAAGTCAACTAAATAATGACAAAAATAATAACCCAGTAAGAGGAAATCTTTTTGAAAAGTTCCTCCTCCTCTCCCCTTCTAAACTTGTATCTGTACATCTGCATATGTTGGAGATGAATGGGTCTTCTTTCGGGAAATCCCATAAGGTGTTCCTGGGATGAGCAACATTCATTTAACAAGTGCACTCTGCCATGCAGGCGGGACCTGCCAGGAGCAACAGCATGCTTGCAATGGAAATGTTGTTTAATGAATATTTATTGATAATGAATATTCATTAAATTAACATCTTTATAGCTGGCCCTAGGCTTTGTAACTTTGTGGTACTAGAGTAGTTAAGTTTCATGACTATCTTAGAGTTTTTTGAGGTTGCAGATCAAATCATTTTATATACGGAGTAGAATACCACACTGGAATATTCTCTTTAAGATGGAAGTCTTACTGGCTTGACTTGTGTTAGGTGATGGTGAGAAGGGACCTTAACTCTAGACCCAGAATTCTGTTGGGTGGTACTCAGCATAGAACCCAAATCCTTACAGTCAGTCAACATTTTGTCGGGGTAACTGCCTACTCCTTAATGACCTAGGCAGAATCAGTTTAGAATGCTGTATATTGTTCATTGATTCTTGAAAAAAACTAATGGCACTAAGATGTTGGGGTATAGATGATGTCCTCACCTGCTCATGAATTAGATTTAAGTGAGGCAGAGTTGCACAAAGTTGCAAGTTTCACTCTCTCTTCCAGAGTCATCAAGTCCAGTGGCAAAACAAAGTAAAGGTGAAATGGCCTGGGATGCGCTAGATGAGCTTGGCTTCTTTGAAGTCTGATAAACCTCTAAGTGCTCCACAGCACCTGCTTTAGTTTCCTTCATAGTCACTGGAATTAATTGTTGTAATCTGACCATTCTTCCAGGGAAAGTCTTCACATGCTTAGGGTAGATATCCTCTTAACTCATTGTAGGGCTTGAGACCTCTCAGTTATCTTCAACTTGGCTTAGCCCACCTGCCAACATGGTTTTACGGGAGTGTGGCTGCTACCCATGCTACAGCTTCTTTGAACCACAGGTGAGAGTTGGGGAGCAGGTCAACACCAAAGGTGGATTAGCAGTCCTGAAAAGGGATTAGAATGATTTGTAGGGAGCATCTCTAAAGGCTAAAGACCAGGCCTTTTAATGCTTAAATTAAGCTCTAGAAGAGACCTTTACAAAAGGAAGGAATTTAGGGGATTATAACCTCTAGAGGGAAAAAAATAGATAATTCTATTCATGAACCAACAATCCATCATTCTTCATTCCTTCAGTGGGTGTTGTTGGGCTACCATTAAAGTTATTATGTACTAAAGTAAAAACTATGGGAAGTGCTAAAGTTTCTTTTGCCTGTTTGATTCAACTGCATAAACTGCATCCATGCAATCTTTGATAGTCTTTAATTTGCAGTCATTCCATTATGGAAATTCCATTTAATTGAGAAAATAATTATTAAGCATCTAGTACATGCCAGGAACTGAGATAGTAACTGGGGATACAAAGACAAAAACAAAACAGCCTCTTTCTTCAAGGAATTTGCACAGCATTGACTTTGGGCTCAGAAGGAATTGGTTTGAACTCCAGTTTTGCTATTTGAAGGAATAAAGCATTTATTAAGAGCTTACTGTGTGCAAAGAACTATGACAAATGCTGGGCATACACATGGAAATGTAAGACAATCTCTGCTCTCAATGAACTCTCTTTTTAATGGGTAAGATAACTCATATGGGAGGTTTTAGCTGCTAATAAGATTGAAAAGTCCCATGGTTCTTAGGGTGTAGAATCAAAACAGATGTTAATACATCTCTTTTAATGTCATTTCCACTGATACAATGAGATCACTTTTTGATGTTGAACCACACAATGTGCCAAAGACTTTGGTATCAAGACCTTTCTGTTCTGAGTTTTCAGTAACTGTGACTGTGGCAAAGACTAGAAAAATTACCAGGCTGCTCTTATTGCTTCCAAATATGATAACCGAGGGCACTGAACTGGAAGCACTGCTCTTTCCAAGGCTCTTAAGTTCAGGGACCTGGGTTGTCCAAGTCAAGGACTGAGGAGATATATTGGCATTAGTGGCATTAGTTTAACTTGCCTGGTACACATTGTATCCTCTCTTTCAGAGTGACATGCTGTTCACCCTGTTTCCCTCAGTTTCCTCATCTCTAAAAGGAGCTTGAGAAGATGGCAAACCATTTCAGAATTTGCACCAAGAAAACTCAAATGGGGTCATGATGAGTTGGACATGACTGACAAAAGACAAAACAACGGACCAACACAATTGAGGGTGTACGGCATGTACGCAGAATTACACAAAATAATTTCAAGAGTGAGAAAAACAATTATTAACTTAGAAAAGGTGGGAAAGAAGGGAGATCAGAAAAGCCCTCCTATAAGAAATGGAATTTAGCTGTGTTTTAAAGGAAGCTAGTTATTCCAAGAGGTTGAGATGAGGAGAATGCACACTTCAGGTATGGGGGAGTCTTATGCAAAGGCATGGAAATGGAAGATGAACTATCGCGCAAAAAGTAGCTAGCAAACTAGTTTTACTGGAAGGCAGAGTGTGTGAAAAGGAGTGATATGAAATGAGAAGAAAGGTAGGTGGGAGGCAATCTGTGGAGGATTTTAAATGCCAGGCTGAAGATATTGTATTTTATAATCAGCTTATTCCATATGGTTACTGATAACATTAACAATTCCCTCTGAGATCTTCCTTTTTACTCTTACTCTGAGAAGGTAGAATTCCTAGTTCCTGCTGCCTAGAGGAAGAAAACTAGTAGTAGTGAATCAGACATTGTATTAGAGTCAAAAAGATCTAAGTTCAAATAGTTCTTCAGACTCTTAACTGTGTGACCCTGGGCAAGTCAATCTCTTTATTTCATCTGTAAAATGAGGGAGCTCAAAATGATGGTCTGCAAACCTACCATCTGATTGTTTGTGGTTGTTCAGTCATTTCAGTCATGTCAGACTCTTTGGGACCCTATCTGGAGTTTTCTTGGCAAAGACACTGGTTTGGTTTGCCATTTACATTTGCATCTCATTTTACAGATGAGGAAGCTGAGACAAAAGGGGTAAGTCATTTTTCCAGTTAGTAAGTATCTGAGGCTAGATTTAAAGTTAGGTCCTGCTGATTCTCAGCCCAACACCTCAAAGCTTTGACAGATTCATAAAAACACTTTTATTTACTGTCTTTTTCCCCCTAGTTTACCAATGTCCAGAGTAATTTTATTCGTCATCATACAGAAGGGACATGCATATAGATACAGCCTGTTTGATCATTTCTTACATCCCTCTTAATGGCCAAACAGAGAATGAAAATCCTTTGGGTCTCTATGTTAATATCAGGTTCTGTCCACCCTGGGCTTCCCTGATAGATTCAGTGACTAACCTGCAGTTGTTCTGTGTGTCTGGTGAAATTGAGGGTCCTTGTTTACTATCAAACAAATACATATCCATGATAATCATGATCTCAAGAGGCACCTTTTTTAAACCCTGACATTTGGTATGGAATTAAACTATCCATTTGGGAACTGTTGATTTGCCTGCAGAATCTTGGGGACTGGTAAAGCTAAATTCCTTGAAGAGATTCTTTTCTTTTCAAAGGAAGCAAAACAGATTTATAAGGTGAGTGATCCTATTCCCAGGAGCTTTCACTCTCAGGATTTTCTCTCTATTTCAGTGTGTATAAACAGCTATTTGAGGACAACACACGAAACTTTGAACTTGTAGTTATTGTTGAACTAAGCCCCACAACATGAATACGGAGATTTGTATCTCAGTTGCAAGTTTCCCTTTACAGCTAAATATTGCAATTGCTAGCTTTCAAATCTTTTATGTGGTTGGAAGACCACAATGCCCACAAATATGTGTGGACTGATGGCAATTGATATAATCAGATCATCTCCTAAGCTCTGTGTTACAGGTCTGGTAATAAAAACTACTCAGGAAAGAAGCCGGCCATCTGTGAAGATGGAGAAGATGGAAGGAAAAAAATATACAAACTTCTTTTTTCTCTGTCAAGATCTTCCTTGTATTTTCTAACTTTCAATTTCTGAAATCAAATCATTTGAATCAAATTCTAGTAAAAAAAAGGAGAGTTCACACTTAAATACTATGTCATGGTTTACAAGGATCTTTCTTCCTAACATAGCTGGGAGGTAGTAACTACTGGGCTGTGTTAGATTTGCAGATGAACCAGAAAGCCAGCTAGTCAGTGCTAGAAGGGAGAGCTTTGCTCTGGTGCCTCGAGGGCATACCTTAAAGCAGGGATTATTAACTTGGGGTCCATAGACCTGTAAAAATCATGGACAGATTCCAGAGGATATATGAACTTGGATGGGGATAAAATAAATTTTTATTTTCATTAACTAAAATTTAGCATTTCCTTTAATTATGAATGTTGGAAAAAATAACTTAAAAAATGTAGGATTCACCAGCCTCCCAAAGGGGTTCATGACACACAAAATATTTGAAGAATTCTTTCATCAAAGGGTGGATGAAGAACTGGTCTCTGAACCAAGCCTCCAACACATAATTGTGTGATCTTGGACAAGTTTGTTTTTTTTTTCTTCCTGTTTTTGTTTTAAACCTCTCACTGCCAGAGGTAATTCTAAGACTGTAGGTTACAAAGCAAGTATCCATATGCATTGATAGAGTTTCCTCCTTGGGAGTTCACAAGTAATATCACAAGTTTGGATAAAAGTCCCAATTCAAAGAAAGATAACTCAGCTCAACTAGAGCCACTCAAATGAGCATGGAAAGGGAAGTAGACATAAAAGACAAGACCAGTGCAAGCACTCTTTCCCACCAGCTCTTCCTCCCCCAAAGTAGAGCTGTGGTCAAACCCTTCAAAATTAGGAAATTCAATGAGTTCTGACACTGCGCATAGGAATGACACCTTGCATCTTGGATGGGGAAGGGGAGCAGAGGCATATATTCAAAGATATTTCTAGAGGGCTTAGATACAATGATCTGAAGGATATAACCAAAAAGCAAAGAAAGGAAAAGAAAGAGAAAGGGAAGGGAAAGGAATAGATAAGGGAAGGGAAGGGAAGGGAAGGGAAGGGAAGGGAAGGAAAGGAAAGGAAAGGAAAGGAAAGGAAAGGAAAGGAAAGGAAAGGAAAGGAAAGGAAAGGAAAGGAAAGGAAAGGAAAGGAAAGGAAAGGAAAGGAAAGGAAAGGAAAGGAAAGGAAAGGAAAGGAAAGGAAAGGAAAGGAAAGGAAAGGAAAGGAAAGGAAAGGAAAGGAAAATTTAATTTAGTCCAGAGAAGTTTCATGGTGAAAGGAGAAATCAATCTTGATCTATAAAATGAAAGCCGTTTGAAGTCTTGAACAAAAGCATAGAGGCTGGAATACATAGTGTGTGATAGAAACAGCAAGGAGGGAAGTTTTAATGTAGTGAGTGTGAATTTTGGGAAGTACAGAGTCATAGATTCATAGAATTCTAGTGGTAGATGACACTTCACTTTGTTACTCTTTTTAATTTTAGTACTTTAAAATTAATTATATTTTTTATTTATATCAAAATAATATCTAAATATACCTCCCTTACTTATAAGCTCTATTTCCTCAGTACCATTGCATCTACTGCTTCTCACACATGGAATACCCTCCCTTCTTGTATCCTCACTCCCCCTTTTAACTGCATTTCATTCCTTTAATAAGCAGAACAAATTTTTCATGGAGGGCTTTCCCAGTCCATTCAATAGCTAGCATGCTCCCTTCTAAGATCACCTTCCATGTAGAGTGTATATATTGTGTATGTACTTAGTCATTTACATTTTATCTCCTCCATTATAACAGGAGCTTCTTAATAAGAGGGGTTAGTGGACATTTATTTCTCTCCTATATCTATTTGGATTATATCATTAACAGTGGGATTTTTGAGTAAAAATGTATTAACATATTAGCAGCATTCTTTTTTATAATTCTAAATGGTTTCTCAAAACAGTTGAGCAAATTCACAGCTCCATTAAGTGTAACAATAAGCTTGCTGCCTCCCAGGCTAACATCATCTTTCATCATTTTTATCAGTTTTGGGGACATGGGATGAAATATATAGTTGTATTAACTGATATTCCTCTTACTGTTAGCCATCTGAAACAATCACTATCGGTTAATGGTTTTATATATATATATATATATATATATATATATATATATATATATATATATATATATATAATGGTTAATAATTTATAATATTTTTGAGAGCTATTTTATTTTTATAACATTTCACCACTTATCTGTTGGAGATTATATTTTTGTGTTAATTCCCCACGTATCTTGGATATCAGGGATACTTTTGATTGATTGATTGATCAAGATTTTCTCACCTGATAAAGGTGTCAGCATCTTGTTAGTTAATTTATGTGGGATAGGATGATTATTGATTGATTTAATTGTGGCAGATGGAAGATGAAATGACCGGGGAAACAAAGGTTTGATCTTCTGAGCATTTCAATTTATTAACAATGCATGCAGATTGCCTAACAAAGCAAGAACAAACTTCCTCAACTTAGACCTGGATCCCAAATATGGGGTAGGGGTGAAAGGTGGGGAAGAAGTAAACTTTTAGACATTAAAAACAATTAATACAGGCCAATTAAGTAGAAGAGAAAAATACAGCACTAGATTACCTGACTTCTAGCTGAATAAAAGATTAGAGACTTTCTAAGTTGGGAGGAGGAAAGTGAACAGGTACAATTACATGAATTCAGAAAAAAAAAAAAGAGATGTCCTACTCCCCTCAAGTGTCTGTAAACAACCAAAGGAATGTGGAAACAACTGATTGATCAGTAGAGGGCCACTTTTCAGATAAGATACATGAGTAGCTTGAGATGTATGATTATGAGAGAATTCCTTGCATCATTCTTTAGGTCTGACTGAGTTTCTGGTCAGTGTAACCTAGGTCCTTGGTTAAATGTCTCTAGGCAACAGGGAGAGGTAGTCCAGTTTCCCATCAATACAGGGCTAGGTTCGAACAATGTAATAAGTTTTTTTTTTCCAATTTCCACAATTAAATAAAGTTTCCTCACAGGACAGAATTTGGACTAGACCCATAATTGAACAGAAACTAAGCTCCATCCAGAATTGAGTCACAAGATGGAGTCAATGCCATTTGCTCAATTCCCACAATTAACCACTTGCTGTCCTAATCCCATCAGTTCCTTTATAATTGACCCCTACATTACACTTATAATATGGGGAGGGAAATTAAGGAAGATTCCATTCCACTTGAAAGCTGGAGACAAATTTTATACATTTCTCCCAAGTATAAAAGAGCAAACTGAGAGTCTTTAATTCCATTTCAAAATGTAGCAGGTTTTCTCCTAAAAGGAAGTGGCAACTGCTTTGTTGGCAGCTTGCTCAAAATTGAGGGTCCCAGGGAAAATTTGGTCTGTGCTGGAAGCCTAACATTTACAGAAGAAACATAACAATTAGGTGGCAAACTAAATAGTTCAAACATCAAATCTCAGATCCCATTAAGAATACTATCTTTTCCTTAAAGAGAGAGAGAGAGAGAGAGAGAGAGAGAGAGAGGAGGAAGAAGAAGAGGAGGAAGAGGACCTAAGTAGTTGGATAGTATCAACTGTCTGTCAGTGGCATCCAACTCATTGTAGACAAATTGGTCAGAAGACAATTCTGGAAGCTGTCACCACTCCCCAAAGCTGAAATCTCTTTCTATTCATTTTAAATTAAATTTGAAAGACTCAAAGAAAAATGGCGCCACATTTTCCCTCAACCTCATTTCATTCACATTGCCTTCTCCTGGGCCTTTGAAAATGGAGAAGGGTAATGTGTTTAAATAGTTTTCATCTAAGCAGTCGTAAAACTCTACAGGCACAGCTTGGAACCACCATCCACAAATTAGAAAGTTCCCTTCTATTTGCCCATTTTATAAACACTTTATGAAGGGAAAGAGCAAGAAAAACAAACAAAACCCCAGGAAGGTGGTTTAGGGCTTTGGGGTTGTTGGTTTTGGTTTTTTTCATTATTCACTCTTTCTCATCTAACTCCTAAATAGTTGATTTGATAATTATACAGCACAAGAAAACATGATGCAGTACAATGTAAATACGGTTTTAACTCAACAATGTTAAATCTTTAACAATAGCCTTCAGCAGTGTCTGCTGGAATTCCACAGGGCTTCTCCATTTCTGAAATAAAGCCCTCTTCAAACCGCCAAGTAAAGCCTTGATTGCAAGAGACAACTCTCTTGCTCTCTCACTACCTCTGGTGAACTACAGTCCTCAAAAGTCGTTAGTGGTCAGAAGCAAAATTAGGCTGTCCAATGTCTTTCTGAGTCCCCCCTTCTAAACAATTTTCTTGCTATTTGACCCATGTAATTTCAGAAAATATGCTGAGTATCAGTAGGTTGGACAAGGTTTGTGTGAAACATACTGTTCTAATATTCCACCTCTGATATACTCCTAGATTAAGGTAGTGAGTCATTTGCATCCCCAAATGTAAGATAAACAAAGCATCGGGCTTTGCATGTTGGAAATGCAAGTCCAGCTACAAAACTATGAATAACTGATTCCCTTACATCAGCAATAATCTTAGCTCTATTGCTGCCCTGGCTGGCCATGGAAAGCCCAGGAACTATATTAAATTCAGTCATGTTAATCAGTACTTTTGTCTCAAAGCATAAGCAAGTGAGAAAGCAAAAGAACTTGAAATAAATGAGTTTAAAAAAAGATCTCATCGTCCTCAAGCGTTACTATTACTGGAAAGTTTTAACAACTTAGAATTTGAATTTTACAAATTCAAATAAGAAAATGTCATTGGTATTTCATTTTGTTTTAAGCAGAATAATTTCTGTGTATTTGGGGGGAATTAAGTATCATCTCCCTGCAAAATGGCAATTAAAGTATGACAAGAGGAAAACAAAATGACATTAGGCAAAGTAATGACTGATGCTAAGTGCCTTTGACTTCAACAGAATTTCTTACCAGGGATTTAAAAGCCAATCCAATTTAACACATCCAAAAAAAATTCATTATTACTTTATTAAATGCGAGGCAGTATTAGAGGTGTTAGGTATACGAAGACAATGGCGGAAAATGACGGTAGCCTCAAAGAGTTTATATCTTATGAGGGGATCCAACCCGGATACCCTTCTCCAAAATCCCAAACTTCTGTTCACCAAGAAAAGGAGGAAATCCAGTAGCAGTCATTCTGATCTCCAGTTTCCTTGGATCAGATGTTGAGACTATAGCTTTGTAAGGAAACGGGATGGATAACTGCTGTGGACTCTCAGCAGGTGTCTCATAAATAGTTAAGCATATGCAGATTAGTTGGACAAAGTTAGTCTTCATTTGTGGTTTTAGGTCAGACTAATGTAATTTTCCCTTTCAAACAGGACCAAATGAATGTGGCAGAAGGGGTAAAATTCTTAATGGGAGTGGACAGAAATAGTTTCTAACCTGCTGCTAAGGTTAGGAATGTCACAGCTAGTTGTCATTATACCAGAACAGAGGGTCCTTCATCATTTCAAATACATTTCCATATCCACAGGTAGTCAGATAAGTGACCATTACCACATGTACCAAAAGGACAAACAGATGGTGTTCAGAGCCTTCGTTTGTGTGTGTTTGTATATGTGCATGTGTGTGTATGTGTATGCCTTAGAGAGAAGCCATTTCCAAACATATGTTTTCTATTTACTTACATAAATGCGTGCCTACTCACATATATGCATATACACACAGAAGTCTTTGTCCTTTGTTAATACAAAAGCTGGTGCTGTTAAAGGCATTGCCAATCAGGTGTGAACCAATCATGGAATATGAACCATGGATGACTAACAGGCTTTTTCCACTGTATATCTGGAATGGTTGCCCTTTACCTGGAGGTCAAAGCTGGTGGGTCACAGTTCCTGGCCTTTCTTTTTCACCATTTGAAACATCCTAGAATTCCAGCTGTCCTTCAACAATGGTAACTGAGTCTGCTCTGGATCTTCACTTCAACCATTCAAATGAACACTCATTCCATTGTTCAATCAATAAGTATTTTTAGTACCTACTGTGTGCTTTGCTAGCTACTGGGGATACAAGTACAAGTTGTGAAAGAAGCGCAAGTCTCTCACTTGCCTTTGTTTTTTATAACTCAACAACCATGTCATCTTTTTATTTTATTTTACTTTGTTATCTTAGGAATACATGCTAAAGGAAGTTTGAGCCCATCTTATTGAAATCCCTCATTTTACAGATGAGGAAATTGAGGAATTAGATTGGTTTGATGATTTGCCCAAGATCACACAGGTAGTAAGGGACTTCTAGAACCAGGAGTTGAACTCAGATTTTGTGACTCCAAATGAAGAGCTAAGTCTACTGCCTCACTCTGCCTCTAATAAAAATATTAATGGTGATAATAACTAGTATTTATAAATTATCTTAAGGTTTCCAAAGACCTTTATAAACATTACTCCATTTTTGTCTTTACAACCACCCCAGGAGGTAAGTGTTCTTTTAATTCCCATTTTACAGATGAGACAACCAAGGGAAGCAGAGGCAAAGTGGCTTATCTGAGTTGGCAAAGATAGTAAGTGTTTGAGACCAGGTTTGAACTCAGGTATTTTGGATTCCATGTCTAGAGTTCCAGCCACTATTGTGCCACCTGGATACCTCTAGATAGTACCGCTGATACCTGTGCCTTTGTGAAATAATCAAATTTCCCATTGCATTTGGAATCAGCATTTTTAGCCATGGTAGATCTAGTTCTTCCTTAGGTTGTCTGAATTAGGATACCAATTGGTGTTTGACATGGCCCCCAAGTCCAGAACAGCTGACATAAAGTCTATTATTTTTAGGCTTGTTCTTGTTAAAATCCATGGTATCCGTGATACTATCACAGGATTACATAATGGTTTACTTATTCGTTCATTCATTTATTGGTTTGTTTGTTTGTTTAAGGATTACATGTTTAGAGCTAGAAGGGAATTTAGAATTCATACAAACCCCACATTTTGAAGGTGAAGAAAAAGAGGGTCAGAGAAACCAAGTGATCTGCCATTGGTTACACGGCTAGTAAATTTGGAAAAGAACATTTAAATGAAGGATTTCTTGAGTCCAATCCCAGCCTTCTATCCGCTATTGCCTCATTTCTTCTGTTCCTATTAGTGAAAGGACTTAATCTCTTTCAATTCAAGATGGGGAAGGTATGGTTAGAGCAGTTTGTCTGAAAAAAAGATCTGGAGCTCTTAGAGAACTGAAAGGTCAGTATGACCAAACCCCCAAAGTCAATACAAACCCATTGCTAGGCTGCATTAGGAAAGGAATATATTTCAGAAATAAGGCAATTATAATTCTGCTGTACATTGCCTTGAGTGGACCATATATAGAACATTTCTTTCAGTATTGATAAGCTGGAGAGTGAACAAAGAAGGACATTTAGTCTAGTGAATGGCCTTCAACTCATGCCATGTTGAGAACTAGGGGTCCAGGTGTAGGTGGTGACATGATAATTGTGTTCCAGTATTTGAGGAAGTGTTATTCTAAAGGGGTAATAGACTTGTGCTTGCTCCCAAAAAGATAGGAACAATGGGTGCAGGTTATAAAGAGGCAAGTTGAGGCTCAACTTAAGAGAAAATTTCCAAAGAGTTAGAGGTCTCCAAAAGTAGAAGGGGGGCCTCAAGGACCCTTCTTAATAAGAGGCCAAGGAAAGGAATGTTTTTTTGGGGGGAGGGGGGTGGCTTAATGATTTAGTTTGGGCTTGAATATAGTGGAGATCCTTTCTAACTCAGAAATTTTGTCATTCTGGAACAAATGCATCTATCAAGCACTTATATCTTTTAAAAATTGAGCGAGAGCCCACAAACAGAACCCTTGTGGGAGGAGAGAGGAATAAATAATTATCTAGATGAAAAACCATGCTGTGATGATCTCATAACTAAAGGCGAATAGCAGACATTTGGGTCATGGGTGATCACACAAGGTTGATTTGCTCGGGGGCACTTTTATTGCCTCAGCTTTGTCAATGAGTTGAAAAGCAGAAAAGTCCTGCAAAAAATTTTGATCAGATTTCAGAAAATCCTGGAAAGATTTACATAAACTGATGCTAATTGAAATGAGCAAAACGAAGAAATCATCGTACATAGTAACAGCAACATTGTGTGATGGCCAATGATTACAGACTTAGCTCTTCTCAGCAATACAATGATCCAACACAATTTTAAGAGACTCACGATGGAAAGTGCTATCCACATCCAGAGAAAGAACTAAGCAGTCTGAAAGCAGATCAGAGAATACTCTTTTCACTTTTTTTTCCTTTCTCTTGGTTTTTCTCTTTTGTTCTGATTCCTTTTTCATAACATGACTAAAGTGGAAATATATTTAATATGATTGTATATGGATAACTTTAATTGCTTACTATCTTGGGGAGGAGAGAGGGAAAGGAAGAAAGGAGAAAAAAATTGAAACTCAAAATCTTACAAAAGTGAATGTTGAATTTTCATAGGACTCATGATGCAAAATGCCATCGATATCCAGAGAAAGAACTATGGAGTTGGAACACAGAATGAAACAGATTATTTTTTCTTTTGCTTCTTTTGTTTTTCTCATGGTTTCTCCTATTTGTTTTAATTTTTCTATGCAACATGACTAACATGAAAATGTGTTTAATAAGAATACATGTGTAGAGCCATATAAGATTGCATGCAGTCTTGGGGAGGGAGATGGGAGGGAAGAGGAGAAAATTTAAAACTTATGAAAGTGATTGTTGAAAATTGAAAACAAATAAATTAATAAATTTAGGGGCAAAGAAAAATATGGAACACCGAAAACTATCTTACAGTAACTTAAAAAAATACTCTAAAGGAAAAAAATAAAATCAGTAACTATTGAGAGGTGGAGTGAAAGATGAATAAAAGGATTGTGGTTCAAGGGCAAGAGAAGAATTCATGAGAAGAGAGAAATAATTCTGATACAAGCTAATATTGGTGAGGAGATTTAAAAAGTTGAGATAAATGGCAACCTTAACAAACTGGATTTGCATGAACCAGATAACCTAGACCTTCTTTCAGCGTTCCTATTTTCAGCATTCGAGCCTAATTCCCTGTGTACTAGCAGAGTTAGATTTTGAGATGCGTGTGACTTGCTGATTTCCCCATTTGTTCATTATTTTTACATTTCCTTGGAGAAAGTTTGCTCCAGTGGTATCCACTCAGGGCCATGAAAATGACAAAAACAAATAAACAAAAAAAAGTGCCTTAACCTTAGGTACTTTGCAGGTGGATTTACAGAGGCAGTGGATGACCATTAATTATGTAGGATAGGCAGGCATCAGTAGGTTATCATCTACCTCATTTGAAGAAATCCTCACTGAAATCAATTTGATTATACGGCCCTTGGGGTAGGTTTCCATATAGATATTAGTGGGAAGATTCTAAAGAATCTAAAATAACAAAGGGTTGTGGGTTTATTTCATGGCGAAGAGCAGAAAAGAAAGAAAACAGATACAGAAAAGGCAAAGCTTAATCATAAGGGATGTGATTTAGAGGAATACTTGTGGCCATAAGCATTGGGAGGCAGAAGGAGAAAGGAAGTCAACTCTAGAACTGATAGAAGAAAATCAGAAGTTATTGTGGAAAAAGGCACAGGACAATAGAACCATACACTTGTCTATAGAGTTATTGAATAGTAGAGCTACAGAGGTCATACACTTAGTCCCATTCTCTCATTTTTATAGATGCATAGACTGTGGCCCAAAGAGGGAGGTGACTTGTATCATCATGTAGCAAAAGAGTGAGAGAGTCATAGTTTCAAATACCTATTTTGTACAAGTCATGGGTTCAAATATTTTGCTCTGAGTTGTGCAAGATGACTGTTAAGTCCCAGACTCATTGAAGCCACAAGGTACCTAGAATACGCAAAAGGAGTTTCTCAAGTGTCCCAAGTATGACAGCAATGCCCCCTGCCTCCCCAGTTCAACAACTGTGCTTTCAGTCTTAACTGCAAGTAACCTTTGTGGATGGATAACTTCACAATTGTCACTCTAGGTTCTATAGCCCTCATCTTTTTGGTATCCACATCTGCTAAAGGTTGGGAAAAGAAAAGCCCTTGATATTTCATGTCCCATTAGTTTAAATTAAATGAAGAGGAGAAAATACATTTAGAGGGATGGTGAGCATTTCAGTTATACATATCACAATAAGTTGAGATGTCTGAACCAGTTCACTGAACTCCAAATTAGAAAAACAAAGATCCCTACAATATACAAGTAAGTTGAGGCATATAAAGACTTTATGGAGTTATTTAGTAATTTAATTAGTTTTCCTTTCAGTTAAAACTTTCAGAACATCATTGTCATCATCGTTGTCATGCAATAATTCTTTTTAATGAAATGTTCCATTCTTCATATGAAGTAAAAGACTGTATCTTTGGGACCAGGTGCACTGACTTGGCTAAGTCATGAGCTCCCTGCTCCCTGCCTCCAATCCTTTCTCATCAATGAGATTTGGGGTAGCCATAAGAAAGGCACGAAACCTTGAAAATGTCTTCTGACACAAAGGTGGTCATACATTCTACCCTCTTCAGCCTGAAAATCTCATTCCCTTCTATGACAAATCTATAGCATGGTATGGTGGCAGCAATACCCTAATTCCTCCTGTAACCCTGCAAAATGACACAGGGAATAGTGAATGTAGTATTGGGTTGGAAGTAAGGAATGGAATAAAGAAATATACATTTATTGTCTACTTACTATGTGCCAAAGCACCATACTTATCGCTAGAAATACAATAAATAAGTGAAATGACTCAACTTCAAGAGGCTTACATTCTTATGGGTGATTATTTATAACACATACAGAAAACTTCACCTGTAGGGTGAATGGAAAACAAACAAATAAACAAAATATGGTGGTAGTTAGAGTGTAGTGGGAGAAAAGGAAGACTTTGATTCAAAACCGTATTCATTAACTCGTTGAGTGATCTAGAGCAAGCTGTTTCACCTTTCTAGACATCAGTTCCCTCATCTGTAAAATAGAGGAGTTCAATAGGTTGATCTCTAAGATTTTAGGAGCATAGATTCAGATCTGGGAGGAACAATCGAGAACATTTTTTCTGATCTCTTCGTTTTATAGATGGGGTATTGAAACCTAAACAATTTAAATGACATTCCCAGGGTCACATAGCTAGTAAATATTTGAGGTAGGGTTTGAATTCTATGTTTTCTATACTCTAATTACAATTTTCTGTCCACCATAGTACACTGCCACTTTTTGTTCAGTCATTTCAGTCATGTCCAACTCTTTGTGTTCCCATTTGGGGTTTTCTTGAAAACAATACCAGAGTGGTTTTTCATTTCCTTCTCCAGCTCATCTTACAGGTGAGGAAACTGAGGCAAAAAAGGGTTAAGTGACTTACTCAAGGTCACACAGCTAATAAATGCTTGGGATCAGATTTGAACTGAGGTCTCCCTTGTTCTAGACATGGAGCTCCATCCACTGTACCACCTAGCTACCCTACACTGTCACTCATTTCCAGCTAACTGGAAATCTCTAATATAATTTCATGAAAATGTGATACTGAGAAGGAAGAAGCAGGAATCACCTTAGGTGAAGTCTTCATTTGAAGAAGTTGTCTAATTTGTGATAAGTTTGTGTTGTGACGCTGTTGTGCTCATTTGGTACTTGATATCAGGAGATAGAAATAAGTCGTATTCATCTCTAATCTTTCTTGGTAGAAAGCCATCTTTTTTACAACATTAACCTATTTGACTTTTTATATTTTTATGTTTACATGCCACAACGCTTATTATATTATAGCAGTCAGAGAACACATCCATTCATCTTGAACGCAGTAGATGCTTAGCAAATGTAGGCTGGGTTGATACTGGTGCAGAGCTTGAATGGTAACAAGAGGATTTGCTGTTGTGCCTAGTCGCTCATTCTGATCATTTCAGTAAAGGCCCTCGGCCCGCTTTTTTGCAATTGTCTCAGCAAATTCAGCGCATCCCTGTGGTTTGTGGTCTGGTGGTCCAGCTGTCCTTTTAGGAATCTGTTTATGCCACGTTTCTAAAAAATCATAACGCTCCATGTTGCTCCAGTGAATAAGGATATTTTAATGTCACATGCAGAGTAGGCAGTATTTAACTCTTCACAGAAAGATTTTAATCAGAACTCAATCTGAAGCCCAGAGTACTTAAGAAAATGGGTTCTTTATTTATAAAAGAAACACTCAATGAGATATAACATGTAGAAAATTATCTGTCTTCACGGTGGGCACTTTTACTTCATCAATCAATCTTCACTACTCGCCTTTACTACGAGGTAAGCTAGCTAGTAGAGGAGCTATTCAAAACTGGGAAAAATAAGTAAAACAATTCTTTGTCGGACTGATATCATAGATTCATAGAGCTAGAGCTTGAAGGATCACTATATTTTATAATTGCCCCCATTTTATAAAAGCAGAATCTCAAGAACAGAGAGGTAAGGCAGTAAGGTCTCCTTCTCTATAATCACCTAGCCAACGGTGGGGAACCTGCATCCTTGAAGCCATATAATGCTCTATAGGTCCTCAACTTCAGTCCTTTGTTCTGTGAAGTTTGGATTCAGTCAAAGGGTTGCACTTGAGGACCTAGAGGGCCATATGTGTCCACAAAGCTGCAGCTTCGCCCCTCACTCAATAACCAATAAACATTTATTAAGTACCAATTACGTGCTAGACACTGTGCTAATCTCTGGGGATACAAAAAGAGGCGAAAAAGAGTCTCAGTTCTTAAGGACTTACATTCTAAGGCCAATACTATCCTCTTACCTGGACTTGAGGAGGGCAGCTAGGTGGCACAGTAGCTGGAGCATTACCCCTTGAGTTAGAAAGACCGGAGTTAAAATTTGCAACACTTCCTAGGTATATGGCTCTAGGCAAGCTACTTAACTTTTGTCTGCCTCAGGTCCCTGGTCTGTAAAACCGCCATAATTACAGCACTCATATCCCAGGAATGTCAGGATAAAATGAGATAATATATGTAAGGCTCTTATAAACCTTCAGGTACTATATAAATGCCAACTCTCATTATTAATTTTTAAGTTACTTGTCCAGTCACACAGACTAAATGACAGAAGCAGGAATTGAAACTAGGATCTTTGATCAAAATTCTACCCTTTTCTTGCTACATCATGTCCCCTTCAAGTCCTCAGACTAGTGTCTGTATGGACATGATGGTCAATTTTCACATCTTTGCTAGTGGAATGCATGTTTTGGCAAATCTATCAACCTTGGAAAATCTTTGTATACAGATGCAACAATGGCCGGGATATGAGTCATCTGGGGACCAGACTGGTTATACAGAGAGGCTCATCATCAGGTTGACCATAGAGTGATAGATCTCTTGGCTATAGTAATTCTCAAAGGTTATAAACATCCACCATATGGAAGGGCTGGTTGTGGATTATACTAGCAGAGTTTGGACATATAATGAAATGACAGATCCCTGAAGCCCTGACAAAGGTAAAGCACTCCAGGGACTGTTCCAAACTGGCCCCAAGGGCACCACAGTTGTGTACCCTCTGCTCTGGTTTGTGCAAACAGGTCTTAATGAAAACATTTTTCAAAGCTATTTTTATGATGTTTGGGTTTAGGTCAATAACTTGAGTCCAGATGTTGCAAGGAAAGAGTTATTTTTAAAGATATTTTCCTCCACATTCTCAAACAAAATTTTGCATGTGTGCAATTTTGGATGTGCATCCTTTGAGGGCTTATTTGTGCCACATGAATATCTTGGACAGCTTGGAAGTGCACAGACTCTTTTTTGTCTGGAATTATTAACCAAATGGGTACTTAGGACCAGAAGAAAAATGTATTATTATTCATTTAAACAATTGGTAAGCACCTACCCAGTTTAAGATGTATGGCCACATACTGACAATACAATCAGATTTGGCATAAGCCCTATTCTCAAGGATCTTACATTCTAATGCTGGAAGTGGGAGTGGAGTGAGTGGGAAGGAAGGAAGAATAGTGAAGTACTGTATACATCAATATACTTCTAGAGATGTTGTACAGCTATGAATCATGGATTCAGTCGAACAATAAGCAATTTTTTAAAAAATTGGCCAGTATGTGCTTGGCTATGTATTGTAGATACAAAGGTAAAAATTAGAATTATTCCTACCCTTGGTTAGCTTCTAATCTAGCTATATAAATGATGTAATCATAAAGGTATAGACAGAATAGATATAGGATACTTTAGGAGGGAGATTTAGCAGCAAATGAGGGGATAAAAAAAAGGTTTTGTGTAGAAGGTGGGCCTTGAACACATCTTTAAGGAAAAACAATGATTGTCATAGGCGGAAGTGAGGAATGAGCACATTCCAGGTAGCTAGGATGCCATTACAAAGGCACATAGATAATAGATGAGGTATCATAACAACAGTAATAGCTAGCACTCGTATCATACATGCCAGGCAGCATGCTAAGCACTTGATCAATATTATCTCATTTGAGCCTCACAGCAACACTGGGAAATATTATTATTATCAACCTTATTTTATAGTTGAAGAAACTGACGCAAATATTGGTTAAGTGACTTGTTTAATGCCACATGGTTACGTACCTGAAACTAGATGTAAACTCAGGTCTTCCAGGCCAAAACTCTATCCATTACACTGCTTTACTGCTTTTAGGAATGTGGGCTGGTACAAAGGCCAATTTGGCTGAACCAAAGGGATGCAAAGGGAAGTAATGTGCAATAAATCTGGAAAAGTCATTTGGGACCAGATTAGGAGGGTCTTAAATGCAAACCAGAGGACTTTATATTTGATCCAAAGAGAAATAGAGGGACACTAGAGTTTGACGTATGGGGATAAGATATAAAAAATGAAATACCATAGAAAAAGGATACAAGAGGGTACTCTAGTAAGGGACTTTAGAATGGTTACCCATATAAAGGATGCAAGAAGAATAAAAAAAAAGTACCATGAAAGGGCATCTTCAGTTCATGAATTGGTGAAGAAAATTCAAGATAGACAAGGAAAGAAGTAGTGAGGACAAAACAAAGGAGAATTTTGTTTTTGAAAAGTTGAAGTAAAATTAATGCTAATTAATAAAAAAAAAGATTGGAGGGTAAGGGAAAACGAAACTTTTTGAACCATATACTTAACTGGTCAAACAAAAAGATGAGTGAAAAACATATGAGGAAAAGTAAAACACACATAAATAAATCTATGAATAACACATGCATACATACATATGTATATGCACAGATACATACAAAGAGAAATGGGCACCTGGTATATCTCCAATTTTTTCCACTATGTCTCGGGAAGCTAACTGTTGGGATGACCTCATTATCCTCAGCCTTAACTCTTCACCTCATCACTACCCTCTGTCTCCTTCACGGGAATGGGGTGTATCATGAATTCCAAACATCCCTTAAGGAGAGAGCTCAACTCACATTATCCCATTTCTTACCTTGGAAATTCTATGACTACTAATAATACCCTCCATTTCTCTCTCTCTCTCTCTCTCTCTCTCTCTCTCTCTTTCTCTCTCTCTCTAAGTATCTTTCCCTGTTATATTATAAATTTTTTAAAGGTAGACATTGTCACATTTTTACATTTGTATCCTCGCATTTAGCGCAGTGCCCAGAAAATAGTATGACCTTTGTAAGTGTTTATAAATTGTTCAATGACTGATCAATAACAAATTCAGAGACTACTAAATTTAAAATAAGTTCAGAGAGCATTTCCAAGATAATAGATTTTCTGAAGAGAAAACCAGAATTGGACAGCAAGAATAAAGAAACAAAAGAAAAGAGTAGAACGACACTTTTACAATAAAAGATAAGAACTCTGAATTCTACCAAATAAGACTGACATTTTGATGTGAAGAAATAATCTGAAGATTATAAGCCTAACAGAAAAATACAGTGAAAGAGAAAAACTGTATAACATACTTCAAGATGTAGAAAAAAAAGTAATGTTCAGAGGGAAAAAAAAGCATATCTTCTTGGTACTATGGTACTTGGTACCATGAGGAGAAAAACAACAACAAAAAAAAACTTTCCAATTTTAAAGAATACCAATTAGAATAACATAGAATTCTCTGTGTTTATAAGAATTAAAAAGGGAGGTTTAGGATATAATATTCCAAAGAGTGAAAGAAATAGGTTGACATATAAACATGACATATCATAGAGGTTAAGCAGAAACATCAAAGAAAGGCATTGTACTTTTTAGCAAAACAGGAAGATTTGAATCATCCCTTCAAAAGAACCCAAAGGAGGATGATATTCAGAACAAAATAAGCAAACAAAAGATATTTAACTATTTTCAAATAATCATCAAAGATAAAGAAACCAAAAAAAAAAAAAACCATGCTTCTTTCTGTGTGTCTTAGAACTAGATAAAAATATGAATGTGAGCTGAGGGACTCTTTGTTCTCTTTGATTAAAGAAAAAATATTACCCCAGTGGCAGTAAGAAGGCAAATGGATAAGCTAAAGAATATTTGGAGTAAAAAGATTCAGAGAATCCTGGGAGGACTTCTGTGAACTAATATAGTGAAAAAAGTAAAAGTATGAGAACAATTTATACAATGACCACAGCAATGAAAAAGAAAAAAAAAAACATTTTGAAAGACTTAAAAACTCTGCTCAATGCAATGACCAGTAATGAGGCCAGTAATGACTCCAGGAAGACAGATGATTCTTCACATCTCTTGTCAGAGAACTGGTGTACTAGAGGTGCAGGATAAGACACACACATTCAGATACAACCAATGAATAGGTTTGTTTTGTATGATTATAGGCATTTGTTACAAAAGCATAGCATTTGGGGGAAGGGTTATAGGAGGAAGTAACAGAAAGAAACTAGCAATAAATCACTTAAAAAGAACACAGAAGATAGAAGGAAGTTTAAAGGGGGATTCAGAAAATAGGGCAGCTAAATACCATGTTAAATTTGAAATATCCAAAGACCAAATAGACACAGCAGAAATTCAGACTTTTATATGCATTATTTTTCTTTTTCCTGTTGTCTCTATAGAGATACTTGGTGAGTTCATAAAAATAAAAAAGGATATTTAAATAAAAAAACATATTAAGTAAATAGTAAAACCTTTAAGGGCGTTTTGTGAAGTCAGAAGAGTTAAAGAAACTAGACAAAAATATGTAGAACTGACGAATAAAACTAAGCTTTAAAAAGTTAACAGAATTTATAAATCATTTACTAACCTGATTAAGAAGGAAAATCAAACTACTGAAATGATAAAGCACAACAAGAACAATGAATTAAAAAAGACAGAAAAATAAGAGAATTATTAGAAACTACTTTTGATAATTAGAGATCAGTAAGACTGAGACTTCAAAGAGAATTGCTACATATCTTCAAAAATACCTCAGCCAGATGAATTTTCAAGTGAATTCTGTTAATCATTTAAAGAATAATTGATAACTACAAAACAAAAAAGAATTCTAAAAAACAAACAGACAGAAAATAAATGGTGAATAATTCCTTTTTAGTTAGACAAATTAAGTTTTGTTAGACAAATCAGGGAGAAACAATAAAAAGAAAGTGCAATAGACCCATATTATTAATGAATAATTATTAAAATTATTTTAAAAATGTCTTACTGTGATAAAGTAGGATTCATATCAGGAACAAGTATAGTTCAATATTATGAAAACAATTTGCAAAATTAAGCGTATTAAGTAGTCAGATGGTACAGTAGATAGAGTGCTAGAACTGACGACAGTAATCTCTGAGTTCAAATTAGGCTTCAGATACTTACTAGCTCTGTGACCTTGAACAAAAGTCACTTAGCCTCTGATACATCTATAAAATGGAGATAATAATTGCACCAACCACCTAGGGTTGGTGGGAGAATCAAATGTGTGTTCATCCTTCCTTGCCGAAGAAGACCATGCCATCAGAGAAATGATGACGTGACTTGCACTTGACTTTGCTTTGAGTGAGGGAGGACTGTGCAGGTCACCAGTCTCACTTCTCCTCCAGTGACCAGATATTCATCAGGATGACTGAAGATGATTCAGAATGAGGCAATTGGGGTTAAGTGACTTGCCCAAGGTCACATAGCTAGTGAGTGTCAAGTGTCTGAGGTGAGATTTGAACTCAGGTCTTCCTGACTCCTGCACTGGTTCTCTATCCACTGCACCACCTACTATTTGTAAAGCACTTAGCATGGTGCATGATAGCTCCATATCAATGTTATTGCTATTATTATTTGTTATTATAGCAGCAAATACACTTAAAATCCCATAATTATTTCAACACATATTTAAACAAAATTAGGAGTTTATACTAAATCTGTAAGAAGCAGAAGTATGAAGAAGCCTTTTCTTAATATCACAAAGAGCAGGCATTCAAAAATAAGAACTACTAAGTTTTTTTTTCAAGTGGACTAATAATGAAAACTTTCCTGGCAAAAAAGGTAAAGTAAGGAAGGCCCTTCCTGTCACTATCATTTGACGTAATTCTAAGAATGCTACCTGTAGCGATAATAAAATAGGACAAAATTAAAGGTAAAATCATTTACACAGAAGAGATAAAATTATTCGTATTTATAAAGGAGTTTTTGCTGTACTTAGAAAACCTCAAAGAATCAGTGAAGAAATCAATGAGATGAGTGGCAAATTATTTCATTTAGTTTGTATTAACCTTTAATCTACTGAGAGAGATTCAAACAAATAAAACTATAAATCATTCTTTCTAGAAATTAAACAGGGAACAAAATAGAGAAATATTTATTGTTCATGGTTCGGTCTTGTCAATATTATAAAAATATCAATACTATCTTGATTAATCTATAGAGTTAGAGCTGCCCTCGTTATAAAATTAAGGATATAATTTTTAATAAGAAGATAAAATAGCAACATTTATTTGGAAGATTAAAATATCTAGTATCTTAGGGGAAATTATGTGCAAAAAATGGAGACAAAATTATCAAACCTTGAACTATATTATAAAGGAGTGGTTCTCTAAATAATTTGACACAACCTAAATAAAAAATATTAAAACAGTAACATATACTAGACAAGCAACAAATGAAAGCAATTAAAATTTCAGTTATTATAAACCACCTGGTGTTTGAAAAATCAAAGGAAAAATGACAGGAGCAAAATGTCCCTTTGCAACAAAAAAATTAAGAGAAAAACAGAAAGTAGTTGATAGAATTTAAGTTGATTCTAGAACTTACACTTTAACTATTTGAAGCTCACATGGAGATATAATCTGAATAAAAAAGATCCTTCCATGAATTAAAAGAGGAAGAAAGATTGTACCTTTTACAACTATACCTAAGGGAAGAGTTATTAAATATTAAAGGATAGAGGAGACAATAAAAGATGAAATTGACAATTTTAAAAACATAAAATTTAAAGGCTACTGCACAAATAATATTACAATAGGATGAATATATTTGCATAAACCATTGCTGATAAAATCTGATATCCAAAATATACAGGAAACTGACACAAATAAAAAACTGAGATATTCCTTAACAGATAAATAGGCAATGCATATTAAAAAACATTTCAAAGCAAAGCAAAAATGATCACATGAAAACATGCTTCAGATGATAGTAGATATATAAAAACTAATTTAAACAACTTTGAGGTTTCTACTCATACCCCAAAAATTGGTAGAGAGAACATAGATTAGAAGTTAATTTGGAAGAGCTGTGTGAAGACAGGTAGACTGATGCATCTGTGAAGTGATTTAATATTTCTGGATCTTATGTTTTCATTATTCAAGAAAGCTGATTCATCTACTAGTGCCCCTTGACTCAACAATTCCATTACTGGGTGCCTCATCCTGAGTCATCTTCAGTCATCCTGAAGAATATCTGGTCCCTGGATTCAGATGGCTCTGGAGGAGAAGTGAGGCTGGTGAGCTGCACAGCCCTCCCTCACTCAAAACAAAGTCAAGTGCAAGTCATGGCATTATTTCTCTGATGGCGTGGTCTTCTTCTGCACCAAAGGATGAACATACATTCAGCAGACTGGGTATATAAACCAAGGAAGGTTAAGAGAAAAATCAATCCAATATGTAACAGAATATTTATCAGCGCACACTTTGTATATCAAAGAACTGGAAATAAAAGACTGCCCAATTGGTTTTGATTGTGAAATGGATTGAAGTAACTGAAAGCAACAAAATAATGCATGTTAAGAACTAAAGGATGTGAAGGATTCAGAGAAACATGAGGACATTTTTCTGATCTCAAAGAATGAAATAAATGGGTTCAAAAGAACAATATATACAATGACCACAACAGAATAAAAAAGAAGAAAATGAATTATGAGTAAATCAGCAAACAGAGAAGGTCCTAGGTTTTAGATAATGATGTATACCTTCTCATTATGGCAGAAAGATGCGGAATTGTTTGAACAGAATATCATACACATCATCAGATGTAGGCACTGAATTTGTATATTTTGTCAATTTTTATCACAAGGAAGAGTTCAATGTGGTGTTGCAAGGGAAGAAATAACTATGATATGAAGACAAAATTTACCATTTATGTATGTATGTGTGTACATATGTGTATATACACAAAAATGTGTGAAAATAATTTTTTTCTTTCTTTCTGTTTTTAAGATTAAAGAGCTATTTTGGATAGCTACTTCTATTGATTCCATTGTGATTGGTAACACATTCCAAACCTAATATCCCTTTTGCCTATTTACCCACACAGTTTCACCCCAGGGAAAAAAGAATGGGTTTCATCTCTGCTAAAAATATTATGTTATGCTGTAATATTCTCTCCTTCTCTCTGCTTTTTCTATCACCATTCTTATTTTCAATAAAAAAGTGCTTTATAGCATCCATGCAAAAAAAATCCATTTGTAAGTCTCCCCCTCCCCTTGCCCATGCACACACTCCCTTGGCCCCTAATAACTTTGGTAGGACTTATGTTAAATGGCTCTCCTTTGACCTCCATCTTGTTATGATCAGAGGTGGAGGAGGTCAGTACAATGCTGCCTCCAAGGCATTTCACTAATGACTCCAGTGTTCTTCATGGGGAAGAATTCAGAGTGTCAACATTGCCTGCTGAGTATGTGCTATTTTTTAACTCCTCCCAGAAAAGTGTTTGGAGATAGTTCATGTTTGCTGCATACATGGGCAGTTAAGCTGGCAGGGTAATTGCAGATTTGGACATGTGGTCTCCATTAGGCTAAAGTGATGTGTGAAAAATGGAGTTTCTTCAAGAAGCCATCATACGTACTTAATAGGCCAAGAGAACAAACGGTTAAGGTGTCTGATAATCTCCCAGTCTCTGTAAATAAAATCATACTGAATGTTCTTTTTCTAACTATGTAGCACAATTCATTGCAGATGTGTAGGAGAAAATGCATCACAATGGAAAATACTGCCATTTGTAACTATCCAGACCGTGAATTGGAACTCTCTTCTGTGCTAAAGTGCCTATTTGGTGGTACTGTTCCACTCCCTTAAACAGCAATCAAAGACACTACTTTCACTTAATGGATTATGGACTTGGGGGTCACTCTTAGCAAAAAAAGAAAAATTATTTGTAAGAGATCTATGTTTTCTTTTGAGGAAACGGAAGAATTCATCATATCCACTACCAATTTACTTCACTGTGACAACTCCAATTCCAGTCTCTGCCCCTGCAGGGGTAGCAGTAGATTAGACTAATAAAACCCATAAAACCCATGAAACTTATTGCAGATTAATTTTTAACCTACCAGATACTGACAAAGTTTTACAATGGTCTCAAATTCATTACTGATCAAACAATTCCACTCGAGAAAATCATTCAAAATCAGAATTGATGGATGTGTTATTTGTAAGTTGTTAACCTTAAGAATTTTAATTTGTAGAAACAATTTTCCTCCAAATCTTCAGCTAATTCATGATTCAAGAGTCAATTGGCTTTGAGATGTCAGTTGCATATTTTGCCTCACTGCACATTTCCTTCCTGATTACTCTTGGGTTCAGTTCAACATGATTGTAATCTTTACTTACTTGGCCTTTTTCTTCCTTCTGGCTCCATAAGGCACTACACTATGGTCTTGGAGTGGGAAGAAAGACTCTAAGCAAATTTTCTGCTTGAACTGACTTTCATATGTAGTTCAAACAAAGACTTGCTAAAATGGAATTCTTAATTTCCACATGTTTGAGTGGTAAGCCTGATGTGCTCATGGGTGTCTAGTAGAGCACCAAGACAAGAGGAACTTTTATGTAACTGAAAAATACCTCAGAGCATTGATGATCTTACCACCACCACTGTCCCACAATAGAAAGGGTTGGCAGTTATATGATAAACATAATTTTACGAAATTCAATTCAATTAAAAAAAGTGGATTCAATGTCTCGTGTTTATCACTCATCATGCTAAGTACTAGAAATACAAGGATAAAAATAAAATGAACTTTGTTCTTAAAAAAGCTTGCATTTAACCAAGGATAAATGCTATGTACACAAAGAAGTTAATAAATACAATATGCAGTAACAACTAATGATGGGGGTGGGGTGCTTAGTGAGGGGGAAAGAGGAAAAATGAGGAGGACCACAGGAGGAAAAGGAAAACTAAGAAGTAAGGGAAAGAAGAGGAGGAACAGAAAGAAGAGGAAGAAGGAATGACAAAAAAAAGACAGAAGAGAATGAGAAATAAGAGAAGGAAAAGAAAAAGGAGAAGAAGCAGAAGAGTAAGAAAGAGAAAAAAGAGAGAGAAAAAGAAGACAAAAAGAAGCTCTAGAAAGCCATACTACCACATTTTTACTATAAGAGAAGGGGAAAAGGAGAGGGAAAGGATCCCTAACCACAAGTCACTTATGAATCAGAGATTCTAACTCACCAAGATTTGACATTGCAAGCTCTACCATAATCTTTCTCCGATACAGGTTTCAAAAGAATCTGGACACATTAAAACCCTGGGATGAACTGA